>NW_010526284.1:0-7743 GCF_000687285.1 Phaethon lepturus | reverse complement strand
CTGGGCGCAGCGGGGCCGTTGTGCGCGCCGTGCCGTGGGCCAGCAGGGTTTTACACACCCATGCCGAGTTGCTTTCCGTGGTGAGCTTAAAGCCTCTTCAGGCTGCACCTGCAGTGTGGCCTCGGGCCCTCCCAGTAGCTTTAATAGTAATAGGGATTAAAGCATAGAGCATGTGGCGACATACGGCTGGGAGCCGCTGTTGGTGCGGAAGCCTAGACCTCGCTCCATATCCTTTCATTAGCTGTGTTTAGCTGACGCTGGATGTCTGTTAGAGGGGTTTCCATTTGCCACAACAGCAGGTGTTTCAGGTGGATAAGGGAAGAGGATTTCTTTTCCCAAAGCTGGGTCTGTATACTGCACTAATAAACAGCAAATCTGTTTTAAATGATAGCGATTCCATGTGTGCATGCCACCCTGGTGAATATACCCTGCAGAGATGCACGTGGGCCAGCGGAATGGTACTGTATCACAGTGCCATGCATCATGAGATTTTTGAAGGCTACTGTAGAGCTACAAGCAGAATTTATTCTGCAGAAAATAATTTTAAAACTCCACATGTTTCTTGCTACATGCAATAACACTAGGATAGGATAAGCCTTTTTCTTCCTAACACAAGCTGGGAAAAGGGTTTTATATTGCCTGCCATTTTAATGCCTGATTCTTTTGCTGTGCCCGTAATGATCTTCTAAGCATGGGGTAGTCTCAAAAAAGCAGCTTTCTCCTGCTAGTAGAACTGGTGGTTAAACTGATGGTTAACTATGCACTTGCTAATGGTTATTAGTTTGATCTTTTAATGTTGCAGCATCAGTCATGCAGTAAACAATGTCTATTGCTGGAATTGTAAGTCAAGCTAATTTTTGAAGTGCCTCTTGTATTTAAAGATCCATGAAGACTTTATAAATAGATTGTTCTTAATAGTATAAGATTGTGCTTTCAGAATATGTATTTAAGGAGCCTCTCCTGTTCCTAAGGAGCTCTGGTTTTCTTTTTTAGCCCTGTCCCTGATTTACTTGGGGCGCTATGAAGATCCCTTGCTAGAGGGAAACAGCTATGGTTTGGGGTTTTGAGACTAACAAACACACAAGGGCTCAGAATTTCATGGTGCCCCTGCCCCCACCCCCCCCAGCACAGCTGTTTTGGGAGAGTGACATAAATCCAGGCTTTTCTGATAATTGTGAGCATTGCTATACTTAGAGAACCTTACTGTAAGTAGGTCTCGGGAGTAGCCAGGACCACTATGTCAACTCCCGCTGGGAAGGAGGGGCAATATTGACAGTAGCAATACATACCCTCTGAGTGGGTGCATCTTGCCTCTTCTGTCAGATCTTGGGCATGGACTCTGGGTCTTTCACTACCATTTTTCCTGGAAAAGGTTTACTTGGGGGATTTTCCTCCCTGTAGATATGATATTATCCTTTCCTCTTCGTTATTGTGGGAGTGAATGTTAAGAGATTTTTTTTTTTAACCATGACATAATTACCACTCTTGTACTATGTTGTGAAAGAGGTTACTGAAATCATGTGATTATTTCTAGGAATCTGACACTCATGTTCAATTTTAAAGACTTTACTTTTGTTTTTATGTGTCGGAGATTGACTTTTCATGGAAATGAAACTGGAAGAGGAACTGGCAGCCAGCAACAGGGAATGAGTCTCCTGCTTCAGCTACGAGTTGTCAGCAGACAAGTAACGCTTTGTTTCTGTTCAAGATGTTATATTTTAAAATGGAAAAGTGATGGAATGACTTAAATCTTTTCCCGTATTTAATTGCTTTTTCACTGGAAAGTCACTGGTTTTGTTCTTGCACAGGAACAGTGATTTTTTTGTAAGGCACATGGGATAGCAACATAGTATGTGTGGCTGTTCTGGATACATGAACAAACGGAGCGCTCTCTACTCTTCACTTTCCATTTCTTTATCAGGCTCCATCTTCTTTGTATTCAACAGAACAATAGCTATTACTTCCATCTGACTTCAATCATATTTGCCATTGATTCCATCCTTATTTTAGGGAGTGTTAAGTGTGTCCTCAAAGGAGAACCCTTGAACAGCAATAGAGATTTTATAATCATCTAGTAATTTTGTATGTTGACCTTGTAAATTCAACTGGCCTAATTTAAGGTTGGGCAAGACACTTGAAGCCAAGTGGGTGCCAATGAGTGAAAGGCAATAGAGAACTCTTAGAGCTATTAGATGGTTAATACTTTTTGATGTTTAAGGATCATTTGAGTGGTGCGTCAAGAAAATGTAACTATTTAGAGGGATAACTGACTCTATTGTAACTTGCCTTTCAGTTTAGCTTTAACTAGCTCTTTGAGTGTTTCTTCACAAGCAAACAAACTTTCCCTTCAGTTGCTAGAAATTTAGAACGGGCTGATGAGGGTCAAGTCAGTGAACAATATTGTGCACAGAAGAAACAGATCAAGTTGAAACTCCCCTCCTAAGCAAATTTAAGCAAGTGTAAGCAAGTTCATGAGAACATGCATCACTGCAAGGCAATAGTATATGAGAGAGATAAAAGCAGTAATAGAGGGGCACAGTGAAAGAGGGAGGATTATATATTAATTTATGTATTGATCAGGGTTGCAAGTGGGAATGATGTAGTTTAATTCAGGGTATTTAACATCTTAAAAGGCATAAACAACCTCTGTTCTACCACGTTTTTTCCTGTAGTCTTAAAAGATCTGAAATCTCTCTTTGTATTTGTGCAAAGGCCATCCTTTTACTAGGTTCTGACTTCATCAGTGGCTTAAACATGTGGTCAACAGTCCTGGGGGTCCATAGGGTACTCCTCTGCTGACTGCCAGGAATGAGGCAGAAAAACAAGTTCTACAAAGCAGCCTCTCCATGTTAAATATCTGAATAGGCCCACTCGTCAAATAGGAAAAGCTTAGGGATTCTGAAGAAACTGAAGAAGGGTGAAAATCAGTCTTTTAAGTCCAGCACACATCAGTGTTAGCACTGGGAAAGGTGGAAGAGTGCATGCATGAAAACCAACAGTGCCACCTGGTGTGAGTGGAACAGGAGATTGGTCCATGAAGAGGGCAAATGTCCCCAGGTGTGTCCCCAGCTCTTCCACCTCGGGGTTGGGGCAAGCCCCTGGCAAAGACAGAGAGGGCAAAGGACTTCTAAGGCCTATGAGGTGATGGGTTCTCTTTAGACCTGCTGGAGGTAGGTGCTTACTGCCTCACTGTGAAGAGGGGAGGTGGTCGGTATGTTAGGGGCACTCAGCCTGTTGTTAGGGTCCACATGTGTTTTGGAAGGAAGGCCCAGAATGCAAGCACGTTGCTCAGGTTTTTTCATTTGTGTCTTCAGCAGCTAGACTAATGATTTGGGGAGAGAGAGGGTAATGTGATTTGTTTCAATATAATTCCAGTAAAAGTGCTCTGAAAAGTCTAGTGTTATGCAGCCTTTTAGGGGTAAAAAATATGTGATTTAAGTTTTGGGGTGTTAAGCTGTGGTCAAGGGTTGCATAACCCTATAAAAAAAAAAGTTTATGAGAACTAGGGAGATTTAAATCTTCAGTGGGGGAAAAACAGGTTAGATCCCTGCAGATCAAGTAGAGCAGGTCTCCTGTGTGACTGATCCCGCACTGTGGGCATAAGATGCTGAACAGTGTTTCTGGTTATAAATATGGAACATGCAGAATGAAAGCCTCAACACACAGTTTCATTGCTGTAGCAGACATCTGTACAATCTTTTTTCGGGGGTGGGGAGTCTAGCCAGTTAGTGCTGTTGAAGGCTTATTTAAGAGGGGGCAAGGAAAACAAGACAGTGAAGGCAAACTGGAACAGTGTCGAACGGACATGGGAGCGAGGGAAGAAGCAATCAGCACCGCAGCTGCAGGCGTGAAGGCTTGTGCATGGGGTGGGCTCTAGTTTCGAAATGGCTGTGCTCTGCTGCAGTGAGTCTGGAAGATGCCTGCCAGCAGGCAGGCTGTTGCATTTGATAGTTTGCTCTTTTGAAGTGTAAAATGTTTTGTTTTCCAAAGTTAAAAAAAAAACACAACAGTTTTCTCAGAGTGGGAAGATAATGTTTAATTGCAAAGAGAGCATTTGGGGAAGGTAGTATTTGCTTTACTTCAGGTCCATTATCGCTATGCAAAAGAGGGTGTCACTTGCAGAGTAGGGTTAATTTTTTTTAGCACAAAGTAAATCAGTGTAGATTGGGTGCAGCCTTAGGCAAGGCAGACTGGTTTGGAAATACTTGTGGCTGTGCAAAAAGGAATCTTTAAATGAGCCACAAAAGTCAAATGGTTTACAAAGTAAATCTGTTGTTAAAGCAACCCTTCTCCAGCTGTACTCAGCGCTTTCTGGAGAAGGGACAGGGTCTAGACAATGCCAAGCATGTTTAGGTGCCATAGCAAACAAAACAAGAAAAAAAAGTGTAACACATTCCCCATGCAGGCATCATATAGTTGAGAACAATGTCTCACTGAAAAACAGTCATTTACCCAAAAAAGTCAATGTTTTTAAAATGTATGAGGCTCAGAAGTCCCATTCTCTCAAGTTCCATACAAACTGACTTTCAGGAAGATAGAACTTTTTCACAAGTCCCGCCTTTTGATCATGACTTAACAGGAAACAAAATTAAAAACAATATTGAGATAAACCAAAGACCAATTCAAATGATCCTTTCTAAAAGGATGGTGATACATATTTGGTCATTAGCAAGTTCAGAACAATGACTTGTTTGTCAGTGAGGACTTGAGTTTACCAGAGTTACTGTATTGAAAAGAATGCTGATACTTAGAACATGTGTAATTAATTCAGCTCTGTAACTACTACTTGTACAAGAGAATTCCAAGAGTAGTTCCTTTACAGTTGCTTATATTTACATATATATGCAAGAACACTAATAATATTCCACTATCTTCAACTCACTGTGTAAATTAGCACTGTCAACTAACAGGAACATTCCTCAGAGATCACGTCTGTCTCATGTAAGGACATGAACAGAGACAGAAGAGATGTTGGAAGCCCATGTATCAAAAGATAATTAAAAAATATTCTCAGGAGGGATCAGTAGTGTGTAACAAAGGAGACTTTCTCAGCACAAATACAAGCATGGAAAGATACTGGGTTTTCATTTTTTCACTTACTATGCCAAGTAAATTTTTAAATTTTTATTTCAGTCCTCTTATAGGCAGAAATCTTCCTAGGGAAAAACTTCAACTTTTTTTCAACACAGTTTCGTAGACCAAAGAAATCCCAATTCACCCCTGTCAGCTCCCTAACAGCTCTTTGTGGCATTGTTCTCCCATATTTATTACTGTTCTTTGAAGACAGAAATACTGAGTGATTATGTGTGAGACTCCTAGAAAAGGATACAAGACTGCCATAAAAATCCTGAAACAGGCAACTGAGGCGAACAGAATGCTGTAAGTAGGAGTTGTGGTGCGAGGGGGACAGGGCAAAGCTAGTAGCACTCCTCTAGGCTTTAAGCTAAGCTATGCCACTATGCAACTCTAGTACAAAACACCTCTATGTTTATAGATGTGTATCACTGTGTGGATGGTACAGTTGTCATTCAATGTGTTTTGTCATCAATACTGATAACTAATTTTACTGGTACAAAACTGTGTGTGTGCTGGGCCAAAAAGGCATATGAATTTGAGAAAGTAGCAGTTGAAATAGCCAGTAGATTATTCAGAACTAGTAGGCAAACTATGTATAAGAAAGTCAACAATTCTTCCTGTTACTAGCATCCATGGGCCCATGGGCATAGGAATTCAGCATCAGCTGTTTGGTGCCATAGTACTGGGTGAGGGAGTATAGGATTCCAACACTTGAGATGCTCTCTGCAAAGCCCAATCAAACAGAGGTCTGGTAACAGGGTTTAGTAACCTGAACATGCGAATTTCTTCCTTTCATTCTGTAGAAGTGAGAGCTGTAAAATGTAATGACAGCAATTTCAAGTAAACATTAACTATTTCAGTGATTATTATCACAAATACAAGTTATTTATCTAATTATGGTTAATGTGTGGACAGAATTATACTTCTTATCAGACCTCTAGACATGCCTTTCTACCTTTATCTGGGATGTAGGTTATTAGGATGTTTCATGGTATCTTTGAGCTTTCTCCGAAATCTCAGGTGTTACCAACTCCCGGTGTGACGGCCATGAGGACAGACAGACAAAAGAGAGTCCCAGCAGCTCATAAGGAGTTTACTTCCAAAACTCACATTTGTCCAGGTCAGTGATTCTTAACTGTCTCTTGCCAGAAGCACACTCCAATACAGATGTGGAGCCTCTGTACAGCTCAACTTTTCTTAACCTTCATTTTTGGTTTTCTTAAAAGAAGTGCATGGATTCCTGTGGGTCAGCAACCAGAAGCCACTGATCTAAATTCACTGCAGAGGACTGAATGGTTTTAGATGATATATAAATGGTAATAGATGTTGATACACCGTTTGGTGATCCCTTTAGAAATACTTTGGTACTTGTGGTTAGTGAAATGATTAAACTTTGTCCAAATGATAGAAATTCTTCTTTTTCTTTTAAAAATACTGCTTAAAGCCTATTTTTCCCCCAAGTGACAGAGAGAGAAATTGTGATTAAAGAAGCCAAGGGAAGTTGAGAGGAATATGTTGCAGGTCCTACCTTGCAAGTAAATGAACAACTTCCAGGATGAGTGACAGAGAATGTAAAATATTTAGTAGTGTGCGTGTGTGGCATGGACCTATGTAATTTTGAAATTTTATAGCAGAATTCTATATTCTATATATGCTATATTCTATAGCAGAATTCTATAACTATTCATATTTAATTGTTATTTGTATTTAAGAATAAAACGTCCATCTAGAAACTTCCAATGCCCTAACTATAATTGAACTTGCAGCTTAGCCTGACCAGTAGCTTTATATGTTTATAAATAATCAGACATTTGCAGTTGGAGGAGTATTTACATGCAAGCTGATAGCTTTTTAGCCAATACTAAAAGAGCATCCCAGCACCCCTAGGCAGGCTAGGTAGAAGGGTTGTCCCTGTATTTGGTCTGTAAGCTGTCTCAAGACAGGTTAAGGGGTGATTTGGGTCAACAGAATTCAGGAACCTTCATTTCCTCATGAAAGTGGGGATCTTCTTAATGCTGGAGGTACTGAAATGTTTGGAAAAAAACATACATCTAGGCAGGAGGAGTACTTTACTTGTGCCTACACAGATTTTTTGAAGGAACAAGAAGACTATGTACAAAAAATGCAAGGCAAATTTTGTTTTAAGAGAATATGACTTCAATTCATTGAGTATTCCTAGCATAAAATTTGAATAATAAGTTATAGTCTTGTTTTCTGAAGTAAAGAGAAAGCAGTGACCCCAGTGCCTTGCTTTGGAATGTAGATGGTCCCCAAACAACAGGCACAGTGCTCTTCAATTAAATTAAGGGTCAAGCAGCCATTTGCTGGGGTGGACAGTATTATTAGAAAAGTAAAGGTGAAGAGCTGAAGATGTGCAATAGCTTATTTATTGTTAGCACCCTACAGCTTTGCTGATACTCCTGAGCTCATGAAAATGGTGTTACGCCTTCAGTCCTAGGCCTGCTGGCTTTTGTGAGGCACCTGTGCTCCAGCCAGCCGCTTGACTTGGTGCTCAGTGAGCCTGAGGTTATTCTGGGCGGGGGTCACTGGCCACTGCAGGAGGTGGTTGGTCTAGAATTAGGGGAATTTGCCCATGGCAGGTAGCGCCGTTTTGGGAGATAGCCTGTCTGGGGTGGGAATTGCTAAACTCTTCGGAGCAGGCCCGAG
>NW_010526283.1:13930-26365 GCF_000687285.1 Phaethon lepturus | reverse complement strand
TTCTTCACCGCTGTCTTGAGCGTCAGAGATTGTTAAAGAGATGCCTGCTCTAAACCCCCTTTGCCATCGATGACGATAATGGAGGACTTATCTTAAAACGTCCAACCCATAATGCATAAAGAAAATCCCAGCTTTCTTAACAGCTTTACACAGGAAACTTTAATTTTGTATTTTTAAATGCAGGAACAACTGTTAGCGGACTATTACAGTGGCTAGTCTCAAACATCTCCACGTGGAATGGGTTATCGGCTCATTCTGTCTTCTGCAGAGGATAGTTGTATGTGCACATCAAACTGAAATGTTTTCTTGCTTTTCTCCTGAAAGTGTGGAGGGAAAAATGGAAAATAAGGCTGAGGAAGAAGTAATTTGACTGAATCCTTGGAGAGTTGCCTTCCTCTTAGCTGTAAATACACACACACACAGACACACACACATAAATCTTTCTGCTCTGTAGCTGATCCATACGGAGATTTTTTTGTTATGTTCTTGTAAAGACTCAAAGATTCTTTTGCTGTCTTTATCTCCAAACAATGCTGCTTGTCCTTGTTTTAAGCAGAATACTATCTAAATATAAGAAAATATTCTCTTGAAAGAAGAATTTGTTGCGTGCCTTTTGTAAATTATTTATGAGAAGACAAGGGAAGGAGGAGAAGAGAGGGGGCAGGAAAAGGGGATATGCGCGTGTGTGTTGTGTTAGCACATTTTCCCAGTAAGTGAAGATCTGGGACAGTGTTCTCCTAATGGGAAGGGTGGAGTGGAATGGATATACGGATAACGTGTAACTGGTGATAGTACCGTTACAATAGGAAAGTCTATTTGAATGACTGTGTGGAGGAACTGAGATGAAAATGTACTGGACACCACGATTCAGTTTAACTTTTTTGTACTGATAAAATATTTCCAAAACAGTTTGATAATACCTCTGTCTGTGAAAGATATACTGAAATATCAAAAAAATTCAAGTCTTCTATGTGTATGCAGAATCTCTGTTGCAAGCTCCTGTGGGAGTCAAAAGTTCTTGCTTAGCATACAAAGGCTTATGAGTTTTATAGTGTTCAGACTCTTAATCTACAAAGCGTCATTTAATCCTCTTTTAGCTAGCTGCACCACAAAGCCCCAGTTGTAAATAAATCGTATGGTGACTGCGGATGCAGCTGCAGCTTCTGCTTCCCTCACCTACCCTCAGTAAATATTTCTGCAAAACAGATGAAATTAACTGGTGTAACCGATAAATAGAGAACAAGGTTTGCAGAACAAAAGGTTGTAACCAGCAGCAGACCTTAAACACAACTGATAGCTCTGAGTTCCTGCTCAGCTGCCTGCCGATATCAATGATTTTCTGTTTTAGTGAGTCCCAGCTCTTTACCCTCCGTTCTTCAGGGCTGTAAACGGATGGGAAGGCTAAGTAGTCCTCCAGCGTATCTTTGCAAATGTCACCAGTAGGAGATGGGATCAAATTGGATGTGAATTAATTTATGCTGCATAAAGGACCGCATCTGTGTAACGCCCAGCCCGCCATTCACCTGTAGATTCCAGCAGCCGTCTGTGGCGTATCAGTATGGCTGCGTCAGCCGTGTAACGCGCAGCCACCAGGAAAAGGCAAAGCAAAGAGCTTTGCTCTCGTCCCTTGTGTGTGTGAATCTGGGGAACCGTCTTGTCTTCTCTGAGGCAAAGAACTTGTGGGGAGAAAGACTTTCTGAAGGAGTGCTACCAGAGACACTGTCCCTCCCGCATGGCGTCATGGTTGCTCTTGGCATCAGTGCCAGGTGCCTTTTGCTAGCACAACAGGGTATCTCTCACGTTGTTCTGCTAAAAGTGCACCCTGAAGGCTGTAGTTTCCCGAACCTGAAGGCCGTTGTGTGTGCCTGGGTTAGATGCCAAACCAAGTTCCAGGTTTGTACTGTTACCTCCGAGTCATGCAGTGATCATACCTGACCTCTGTAAGGAAAGGTTTGTTGTCTACCATATTAAAATGAACAACGTGCTTGACTAAAGAATAGTCTTTTTTCCATTTTTCTTAACGCTATTGCCATGGCAATGGCAGTTTTTCATAGTACTAAGGTAGATGCAGGATAAATCGATAGTTCCTAAAATAACTCTTCCCAGCTACAGAGTAGAAACTTCCATTCAACAGGTAGTAAATTGCCTTTCTTGGATGAGTGTAGTGGCTGAAGTGGACTGAAATCGGAGTCCAAACTGGAGCTAGCATTTACCTTTACAAATTAAACTAGAAGTATCGGCCTCTGTGCTGGAGAACACGCAGCTGTACGCATAATTGGCAATTTTCATGACAGAAGGAAAGTCTGCTACCAGATCTCTGCTGTGGTACATGGGCAGATTTCTGCTGAAATCAATAGACCTCCACCCCTGGAAGCTGCTGAAGTAGGTTATTGTGCCTGGTGTGTTGGAGGTAGACAGTAGGTGAGACTAAGTTTCAGGTTATGGATACTATCATACACGCATCATTTTTGTTCCCTCCCTTTGTTATGTCCGAGTAGAAAGACAGCTCAAGTAACTTCAGCTTCGCTGTTCTCCTTGATAGACACATTTCACCAAGACTTCAGAAAGCAGAAGAGAAAGCAATTGTTAAAGAAAAAATAAAAACAGAAAAGTTGCATTTTTCTTCAAAATTCCTTCAAGGAGGGTGTATCCATCATTGAGGAAGAAAGGGGGGTTGTGGCAGGAAGAGGGAGATTCTAATGGCAATGTTGATGCATTAATATTTTGATGAGAACTTGATCTACAGAAGCTGCTGTCATGGGTGCATAACATAATGTCTTTGTCTGCTGTCCTTGATTTACCTCCCTCTTCTTTCTTGATTTTACAACTGTGGCCCACTATGACCCTGACTCTTTGGTTGCTCTGGCCTCGTGAAAAATAAGCTATTCCTCCCCAGATAGTTATACTCCTCTCTTCCTGTACTCCATGCAGCAAGAGCTCTGTGCAGCTCCTATAATGACATCCGCAATACTAGCAAAAGATGAATAATAAAAACTGCTGCCATTGGTCCCAGAAGGGCCTTCTGAGAAGGTTTGTTTCAGAATAATGAGTATGGAAATTCTGCATCCATAATGAAGTGCAAGCAGTCTTCCAACTCACTCGTGCCGAAAATTCACACTTGCCTTTCCCGTAACTTGGCACTTTTCTTTTATTATTGTTGTTCAGTATGTAAACAAGGCCAAGAAACACTTTGTTCCTTTGTGCCTACTTATATTTGCCCATTAATCCCAGTCTCCCCTCCCCCCCGCCCCGACGCACGCAGGATTACACAAAGCAAAAGTCATTAATTTTTATCTCTGACTATCTGTAGGCTTTTTAATGTGGCCTGGCTTGCTTATGCACCACCAATTACATGTCATAAGTGCTTGTAGATGCTGAAGCAGTATCGTAGGCTGATGAATCACTGCCTTCTCCTCTGATTAGTATGCAAGGGGTTGTGCTCTTCTTTGAGCAGCTGGCATGCCAATGAGGATCTGGCTCTGCTGGTCAAGGCATCTGGACATGAATTCAATATGGATTGCTTTAATTAAATGGCTAAGCGCACAAGGAGCTAAGAAACAACTCCATCATTGAGTGAAACTTGAAAATAAAGTCGACGTGAGCGCGTAGGTAGAAGGAATTGTTTAAGCACCTGTTGTCTCATTGGTGAACCCTCAGGTTCCTTTTCCGTTAATGAAGTTCTCGCAAGTGGCTGAAATTCCTTCCTGGTTTATCTTTCAGATAAATCTTATTTCTAAAATTATATTTATCATTAAAAGTTTAGGAATCGGTGAGCTTGATTCCATTTCTCTGCATTTCTCTTCATAGGAGTTGATTTATTATTTTTTTAATAGTAAGATTATTGCCATTTGTAGAAGCAACTATTTTAAAGGAGGGATTAGGTAGGTGTGTGCTGGACCATGGGAAAATAGCAAATCATCTCTGAATGTGCCAGGGGTGGAGCAGGAGAAGATGGGAGAAGAAAAGCATTGCAAAATACTTTCTGTGCCCACTTTGAAAGTCTATGTATTATACCAGTTGAAAAAAAAATGCTATAGGTATATTTTCTACAGTTAGGTATCAGTCTTTACAAAATGGAAATATTAAGTCTATTCTTTGCTTTTAGATTTTTCCGGTCAGTTGTAGCCTTAATTTCTGCTCTACAACTTTCTGTACTGGACATCAAATTGCAGGTCTGATTAAAGCATTGCATCATGCTGAAAAATTCTAAGTTCATTTGAACTGTGTAGTTTAGCAGTTAAGTAGTATTATGAATACAAACGGGACCTCATCTCCACCGTAAGAAGGCAGATCCCCAGACTCCTCCCAAATCGGCACCTTATCACCTGTGTTCCTGTAAGGACCGTCATATTGACTCATGCAAAATATGATATTTACTTTACCTTAAAATGACAGATTCCCTGTGTTGTTTGGAAAAGCTCCTACACACTGTGATGTACAGATGCGCTGGAAAGGCCTTTTGTTCCAACTTGGGCTTTCCAGCTGCCACCATCCTCTCGGCCCCCGTCTGCCCCACGGCAGGCAGCCCCGAAGGACGGGCAGGGGAACCCCTCTCCACGCAGAAGGGGCGTACGCCGACTTAATGCTTCGTGCTTACCAAGCAAAGGCAAACTTCACCGGTACAGGTATGTGCAGAGCAAAGGGAGGCAGAAAATGAACTATGAGGGATGGTTCTTTGATGCCTTTTGGTTGGGAAATCACGAGGTTTAGCCCAAGCCTACCTCTGGGATTTTCATGTGCTTAATGATTTCATCCACTTTGTAGTTATTTTGGTCCTCAGAGGGAAACATGAGTGCGGCTGTCATGATAGCTTGATAGACACCAGAAGGTTTCCTTTCTATTTTTCCACGTACAGTTTACCACCCTTAGGAGGCAGTTATCGTTCGCCGTGTTTCGGGGAGTGGGACAAAGCTATTGTTTCATCAGTAGTAGGCGAGTAATAGAGATGAAAGGAATTCTCACCCGCTGTGACACCTGCTAAATCGCGGGGCCTTTGTACCCCCATGCTCAGAGCTTGCAGCGTGGCCTCCACAGCCGCCCATTGAGCGCCGACCAGCACAGCGGCAAGGCTGTGGTAAGCCTCGTTGCCACCCTCGTTCTGCCGGGGCAGAGCCTGGCAGCACGTTGCCGCTGCAGGCAGTGCTTGAGGGCACGGAGCTGCCCAGAAGTCATCTGCAAATTTTAGAGATCTTGAGAAGATGGAAAAGAGTTGCGGACAAATGAAGGGTAACGTGCGGAGGCTGTAGCCGTGACAAGAACAGGAAAAATGAATGCTTCTGCACGTTATGGGCTTTGTGCCGTGATGGGATTTGTTTAACCATTCAGTGATAAAAGTAAACATCGGTAGATTGGGCTTGGTGTCTTCAAACCGCAGGTACTCCAAATCACTACCCTACTTAAGTACAATTTTAAGCTAAAAATTTGTAATAAAGTTGGTGAGCAAGAACGATACCAGGTTGCTGCTGTCTATAGAAAGCAATAAAAGGAAGCCAGCAAAATTAAAATAGAATCTGTATTAAAGGTGTTTTTTTCTCATGTTTTATATTTTGAGAGACTTTCCTCATGTCTGTTGTATAATGTACGTGCTGCACAAACCAAGGAGATTCATCCTGTCCTTCGTGTAAATGAGGGACAACTGGATGATGAGTTCCCCAGCAGTATCACAATTTTCTGTGCTCTCAGAAGGAGGTGTTTAAATCTGTTAAAATTATAAGAATTGCAGAAAATACACCAATAACATTGCAATGAGGATATATTTTTTGCAAACTTGGGTATGCGTTCTGACTAAATAGATGTTGCACAATTTGCCGCTTGCTAGTTGTTTAGGTTTTTAATATAAATGACAAACGACACGATTGCATTTCACTGCTGTGGCAGCTATTTCTTAAGTTTTATTTTTAACCCAATTAGTTTCGTGGTAGGTTCTCCAGTGATTTTCCCCCCTCTCCCCACGGATTTTTTGCCAGTGCTCGCTAGAGGTCACTTCCTAAAGCGTTCGGTGCCCTCTGGAGCACGCTACTGACGTGTGGAAAACATCCTTTAGCTTGTGAAGGCAGATTTTGTAGCAAAGCGACATTTAATTTCTCTCTGCGTAGCTGTCATTCATCTCAGGTACAGATCTAGAACCTCGCTCATCCCCCTTGTTTTGCCTCTGCCCACCAACCTGCCGCCTTCAGCTTTGTCCTCCCCGGCCCTCGCGCCGGCAGCTGTCCCGGCGCGCGCCGCAGCGGAAGCCTTGTGCAGCAGGCAGGCTGCTGCTCTTGGTGCAACCCAGTTTACTCTCGTCGTTTTGCTAGTGGACCTAAGGTATGTTGCCATGTGAACAAGTCATCACGTCGCCATGGCAACCAGCCGGATTGCAGCACTGCTCCGAGGAGTGGACTTTTTTTCCCCTTTTTTTCTAGTCAGTGCTTTTTCTTTTGTTAAATTTGCTGAAGGGCTCACAATAGGAGGATTCAGGCTGCTTTATCAAGCAGCTTTTCATTTAAACCTGGAAGTTGTTGTATAAACAGAAAGGCCAGCATGCCCCTAGATTCACTTTCAAGGCAGACTTGATGAGGGCTTTGAACCAGGACCCCGGTGTGTTTTGCAGCTTGATCAGAACCGAGGCGGTTACGCGTCCTGGCACCTTTCAGACTCTTCTCCGCACTTCTCTCTGCTGCCCGCGGCAGGGATCCCAGACACTCCGACTCGGATTGGGTGACCTGTGGTCAGCCCTCTGCTTCTGCTTTGAGCCTTTTTTGCTTTTGGAGATCTCAGTAGGCCAAAATTAGACACACTGAGAGGTTTGGGGTTATTTTTTATTTTTTTCCTCCTTCTCCATCCCACGTAACATAGGCAGCTTCCTACACCAAGCAGTGGGGGCAGAGGAGGAACACGAAAAGACGAATGATTCAGGCACTGAGACACCAGAGCAGTGAGAGCCACGCGTATGCATCAGTACGTAGAGGAATGGTAGCAGAATACGTAGTACTCTTAAGATGACTGTGGGGAGAATATGCAAATAAAACACAGCTATTAAGCCTGAACTGTGAAACATTTTTTTTATACATTTAATTCCAGTAATGCAACACTTTTTTTTTTCCCCTGTAACTATGTGAGAAGTTATAGGCTGGGATAGCGGAGACCATTCGCAGCCACTTCACGGGTACGGGTTTTTATATCCACGGTTCATATATGCATGCACTCCCGGCGCGGCATAAAGAGCTCTTCAGAACCAGGGCGTCTTCTGTAGAATTTCCAGAGCTTAAGCAGCAGCCCGCAGCATGGCAGCAGAGATTCTGATCTGCTGCAATTACAATTGCATAACCTCAACGGACCCTTCAGCCTGTACGGATCTGTTTCCAATATGGCCTCTTCTACTTGATTCATTCCCATGGCAGCAAATGAGTAATATCAGAAATGAAGCAGGAGAAAGAACTAGCCCAAGTGTGTTTGTACGAGGAAGACGGTCACTGGGCCAGGAACGGGCGCTGCTGGCTTGTCTTGATGGGCTAATGCAAACTGGAGATCAGATGTCTCGCGCTTGGGGGGGGGTTCACTCTGTGGATGAAGAAGAGGGAGAAGGAAGGTGCAGGTGGTGTTTGGATGGTGGTGCCGTCCTCTCAGGATAGTGAACAGAAATGCAACAACATGCAGCTTTGGACGCTGAGGATTACGTGAATAATACCTGTAAAATGGCAAACTTCAGTACTAACCTATAACACATCAGCAACAACAACAACAAAAATCAGAGCACCGTCCTGCTGTTTCTGCATGTAATGTTCCTGCAGTCGTGGTGTTCGCGACCGGGCGAGGTACGTTTTTACACAGCGCTCGCCCTCGGCAGCCGTGCTTCCCAGCCCGCTGTACAGCGCAGGACGGGCTCAGGCTCCTGTAGTACTCGTGCCCGTTTAGGCAGGCAATTGGTAAGGTGAATCGCCCTCCATAGGCAGCAGGGATCATTTCTTCTTTGTGCATAAAATTACAGCAAACAAGCCTCAAATAACACAGGACACTTTCATAATTGATTTATGCGAGGACTCTGAAAGTTCTATTACCTTTTGTTTAGCTCAGGGGGCCTGACTCTGTGCAATCCATTGCTGAAACTAATTACAAGATATAATTAAACTGTGACACGAAGATATTATACCGTTAGTTTACTAATGACACCGCGAAGCTGTACCACCAGCACAGGACAGTGATTATGCTTCATTCATTATTTATCCGTTTGCTAAATGAGACGCTGACATTTTCAAAAATTACTTTGAGGTTTCTTAATTGTCGGCAGCAGGATGGACTAGAAGGAGCTCTCCTTCCTCTTAGTTACTTATCTAAACCTCAGATGTATTATTAGCAAAAAATAAATAATAAATAAAATACAACACTCAGCCTTTCTGGCCATTGTTCTATCTGAACCGGGGTAGTCGTTTCTGAGCACTGATGTCAAGTGATGAATAAGAAGTGTTTCAGGTGAAATGTTTCCTATAGCATTTTATGCCACAACCTGGGTAAGCTGGGATACTTTATGCAAGGGTAATGTCAAGTTTTAAGTGGTTCGGTGCCAGCTGGAGAAGACTGCCCCACTTCTTCCTCCAGCGACTTTAAGAATCTATTTCCATCTTTGTTACTGTAACGACTTTTCGGACTTTATCGATCAGTAATGAATTTGTCCATTAGTATTACTAAAATAGAATTATTTACCCTAAAAAACCCTCCATTACACAGAAGGACCATAATTGGCACAAAGTAGACTAGGCGTTACCCACGGGTTGGTAATTTGTATGGATGTCCTCTCTTCCCCCCGTTTTGGTGTTCAAGCGTTTATTTGCAGTTCGGTAAAGCTTGGTGCAGCAGTGCTAAGCCTAGCTCCTGCTCTGAAGAATTCACCATCTGCTAAAGCAAGCCTTGTTCTATAAGGCCAGAAATGAGACATGCGTTATCTTTGTCCTTACTCCTGAGAGAGGGTTGTTGTGGACAGCATTTATTTATAACCACCACATCTCTGTGTAGTAACCTTGTTTTTCTGCACTATTATTGATGTAGGAGCTTGGCTTACCATATTCTAAAAAAAAAAAAAAAAAAAAAAAGGCATTTACTAGCTTCATTGTGACAAATTCTGGTGTTCTCTGTTTATTCATAGCCGCTTCTCTCTTTCTCCCTCCGTGCCTCTCCACTGCTCCCTATTCCCTGGTTCGGAGATCCTAGAAGGTACATTTGGCCCTATATGGCCACTAACCTCTCGGTAACCTCCCGAGCAGTGCAGCCTGCTTGTTTTCATCAGAGGCACCAGTGGACAGCTTAAGACAAGGTTTAATTTCTTCTGAGTGTAATGGCATCCGGCATCTATAATTATGCTATTTTCTCTCCTGTGCTGATTAAATACGATTTACCCAGAGAACGAAATGATGAATGTTTGAGTGGAGTGTGTTGAACCAATAGCTGGTAAAATAGTCGTAATAAATAAACTTGTAAGAGGGGAAGGAAGAGGGACTTATAAGTTATGGAACATTAACAGGTGCAAGAAAAAGGAAAGCGAGATTAACACGAGGGGCAGGAGAATATTTCTCGTGCTTTGTCTAAAGAAAAAGCCACAAGTCCCAGCTTTGGATTTCTTTCACTGTCTTCCAGGAAGAAGGATTTTTCCTTCATTTTACCCCCTCTAAATTAGTTTAGGAATTGCTCTGATTTGATTATGTATGAGAGTGATTAACTTCCGTATGTTGCATATTTTAACCCCTGAAAGTTAAACTGGGCAGTGGAAGGTGAGGGCTGTGTCTTCTCCAGAAGTACATTGACGTTGCGGTCCCAAGTCTCCTCTAAACCAGGAATGCGCTGGCTGGCAGCGGTGCACCCACTTGACGCTGGCCTATAAGCAAGACTCTGCAAAATTCACAGAATATCGGTATATTTGCATGTTTTACACCAGTCCTTCGTCTCTGTTAGAGGAAAGTGTAAGAGAGATTGAGATGGATAGTGGGCTTGCCATTCAGCTCTTTGGTTTTTCTAAACTGGAATCAAATAGTAGTTCAGAAATGAATGAGTTTGAAGGAAACCATTTCCCAGAGCCTTATTTACCCAATAAGCAGTAAATGTTTAACGATCTCTAAGTGTGCTTCAGAGAAACCCTGTGATTACAATTGTTTAAAGAAAATGGTAGGAAAGAGATTAAGACGACGTTAGATGAGTACCTGGTGCTTCATGGACTCCAGAAAGCACCCAGAAGGTGTAAAGCTGCTTATTTTGCTGAAGTGGCACTTACTGCAGAACATTTACCTCCTAGATCTAGGTGACCGATAAACGCCGGCTTGCTCCAGAAAAGCTCACGCGTAGTTCTGGTAACTGCTGACAGCCTGATCTTCCCATAGGTGACGGTGTCCTCATTTCAGACTAGACTTAGGCTGTTCTGGTGGGGACCAAGAGCTGAGATGCCCTAGCCTGAGAGTCCTCAGCATCAGCTGAGGTTTCTCCCTCTGCAGAAGTTGCTTCAAGGACCAACCAAGAGGGGCTCAATGAGTTTGTTTAAATATAGAATGTAGAGGCCCACACAGAGCTTGCGTCTTTGATATGAGGAACGTGAGCTCCCTTATACAGTGCTTTTGTAATGTTGCTGAGCACATGTGGAAGAGCAGAGTGACTTTTTTAGGTCTTTTTATGATCCTTCTCTCAGCACATTCTATCCTCATAATTCCACCTAGGAATTATGCTCCACTATTTAATAATGAAAAAAAAAAAGTATTCCTGAAATAGTTGCAAAAAAAGGGAAATAATTGAGCAATAATGTTTCCAAAAGGTAAGCTTTTTTGACTTTTGTTGTGCATATTCCTTGTCTTTGCCCTCCTTCCCTTGATGCTTCTGTACCTCCTACACACTGCAGATACCTTTTCCCCTCTTTTTTTCCATTATCCACTTTCTCCTGACGATTTTCTGGTTTTGGAGCATACTTTTTGCATTTAGAATTTAAGTTGTTCCTGCACTCCTGTACCTCAAGAGCAGTTAGACTGCTATGAGCCTCTTGGTCCCAAGTCCCAGGGAGTGGGGAAAATAGTGAAGATGCAGACGACTGCAAATTGATCAAGAGCTTACAACTGGTTTGCTATTAGATTAACATGACCCATCCTTTCAATCTAGGATGCCAGGATACTCGGATGCTTAGGTGTAATTGATTCTGCCTGTGGGTAGAAAGATCAATTTAGCGACTTTCTGGGGTCCTTTCCAGCCCTGTTTTCTATTATTCTAATCATAGGTTTCTGGGATCTGTTAGTGAGCCGGATGCAGATATAGCTTGAAAAGTATTAGCTGTTCCCCAGTAAAAACTTGGGAGTCCTGGGAGAAATTGTGTCCATCTTGGCTTCCATATTTCTTTGAATTAAAAAACAAACTGCAATTTCATAAATCCCAGTTTTAATGTCGACTGCTGTATGAAAAAATCTGGACTCTTACTCAAGTGTGAATGAGAGAGAGTTGTATGGGTACATCAGGTGTGGGAATAATGTATCTGGGTTGAGCAAATGCCGTTTGCGTCTTCCTGGTGTGGGTGCCTCGGCCAGTTGTGCTCAGTGCCGCTGATATTTCTCCTGGGTTTTTATTACCGTTGTAGGAATAACGTGCTTTAGCATTTTTTCTAGCTCTCTTCCCCCCCTCTACCCCCGCAGTGAACTGCAAGGCTCTAAATATAGGTCACCCCAGGCAATTAGGGAAGAGTTGCTGTTTTTGAAAGATATTCAGCAGGCAGGAAGCCCAGTTTCCAAATGAGTTATCAGGTGATATGATGTTTGGCCTCAGCCAGGGTGATTGACAGGGGGCCTACGTGTTCACAGATACATTATTTAAACACGGCGAGATATAAGAGATCTTCTGCACTAATTACTTCGAAGGCTGTATTAATCACAAGACACTTTAATACTCAATCAATACTCGCATTTGTCAATGACCTTGTAAATCTCCTCCACTTTAACTCTGCTGCGTGGCAAAAGCAGTTGCTCAACATTCTTTGGGGAATGAAAGACCTGGGGTGGCTTGTTTTGTGCGACGTCGCTCAGTAATATATATTTAACAAAGTCTCAATTCCAGTGTTTAAAGTTCAGTTTCAAAGGTGGCCATAGGAAGAGGACAGACGTTAAGGCAACTGGGTAGCTATATTCTAACGACAGTGTCATCATTTTTTCTGAGTTGGGAAGCACGTACGCTGAAAGGGACGTTTCATATGGCATCGGTGTATTCTGACTTCACTTGAAGACTGGACAATGGTGACTTAATGGTGGAACAGTGATGTCTTTAGCATACTATATATTATAACTGGCATGTGCGTATTAATGTGAGGATACTGGAGTGCTTGTCCTAGTATCTTTTAAATGTAAGAGCTGTGAAACTTGGTAATTTCATCAGAGTACAGGAAGAAAGCAAAATAATGTCTTCAAATTAAGATAAGATTGCAGTGCAGACCAGACAATATTC
>NW_010526283.1:11886-13899 GCF_000687285.1 Phaethon lepturus | reverse complement strand
AAAGAGTCATTATTTTGTTTTTATATAAGGCATGGAACTAGAAGAGGGAAACTGAGAGAAAAAAAATGTGCCCTGTGAACTCCTGTCTAGTTGGAACTGTTTATCTTTTTATAGAGTTTTTGTGGATGTTACACTGTTGTTTGAGCAGATATTTCTCATATTCCCAATTGCATTGTACAACTAATAATATTTTACCTGCCTGGGTTTTTTTAAGTTTTTTGTAGTCCTAAGGGCAGTTTACTCAATTGCTTACATGTGGTAACCAGAAAGTAAAGCCTGGATTCCTCACACAGGTCGCAGAGTCGCAGGATCACTGAGGTTGGAAAGCACCTCTGGAGATTGCCTCATCCAACCAGTAAGTCCACATCTGTGTCGCCCTGGGGAGCCCAGGACTGCACCCAGTACTCCAGATGTGGCCTCAGCAGTGCTGAGTAGAGGGGAAGGATCGCCTGCCTCCTCCTGGGGCAACGTTCCTCCTAATGCAGCCCAGGGTGCTGCTGGCCACCCTTGCCATGAGGGTACGTTGCTGGCTCGCGGCCAGCCCGGTGTCCACCGGGAGCCCCAGGTCCTTCTCTGCGGGTCAGCCACCGGCGTGTCCTGCTGCCTGGGGTTGCTCCTGCCCAGGCGCAGGGCTGGGCTCTTCCGTTTGTTGAATTTCCAGATTGCCGTTGGCCCATTTGAGGTCCCTCGGAATGGCAGCCAACCCTCTGCCGTCAGCTGCTCCTCCTGCTTCGGTGTCAGCTACAGGGACCTGCTGAAGGTGCGCTCTGCCTGTGCGTGTCCAGCTCGGTCATGCAGCTCCCAAACGCCACTGGCCCCGCTGCTGACCCTTGGGGTGCACCGCACGCTGTTTTTCAGCAGTCCAAATGAACACTACAGCATTCTCATGCCAACTGAAATTTCTTTTTTTCATGGGATTCCTGTTGGTGATTGTTACAGCGTTCTTCCTTTTGCACTCTAACCTTGATATCAGACCTGCAGTGCAAGATTTGCAAATATTTAGGCCATTTCATTAGTCTTCCCGTATGACCTTTTTATCTATAGCGGAAAAGTTTTTTCATTAAAAAACCCTTCCTTTATTGGGGTCAGTACTTTGTTTCCCCATCTGTGGCACAGCGGTTTGGGATGGCACGCATACCCACGTTCCCGTGTCTTCCGATTCTACGTGCATTGTGCTCTTTATAGTAATTTTATCTTTACTGTTCTGTGGAATCCTCCTGCAGAAGTCTTATCTGTAGTGCACAAAAATTACCTTCCTCCTCCTCCAAACTGCCCCTGCCTATAGTCACTGCTGTCGTCTCTGAAGCTGCTCGGCTGCATGGAGAGGTGAGTTTAGTGCTTTCCCTTTGCTCTCAGGCCATTTTTCCTACGCTTCTTTTTTATTATTTTATTTTATTTGTGGTCCCTGTCATTCTGCCGGGGCAAAGGGGTAAAGAGATTTGACACTAAGTGCGGGGAAATGCTGTATCTGGAATCTATCTTCCAGACGGCAAAAGAATAAAAATTCATGGCAGGACAGCCGCTGCTGACACGTTCCCAAAGACATATTGCAGGTAGCATTATTTATTGTGGCACGGAGTTCATAGAAGTGCTACCTCAAAGCACCCTGAGAGATCCTAAAAAGCCCATCTCCCATCAGGTGCGGCAGATTTATGGCGGCTGCCGGCGGAGGGGGTCAGGCAGCGCGGCGCAGGAGGCAGCTCCTCACGGGAAGCCTGGCTGCTCTCCTAACGGATGCGGCGCGGGGCGATTGGCTCGAAGGAGGGCTTGAGCCTGTAATGTTGACCATAAAATTGCAGTGACACGCTGCCTTAGATAAGGAGCGCCGGAGGGAGGGCACAGGGTGCTTTCTGGGAGCAGAAGCGCTGGGGGCGAGCACATGCGCTCATATTTTAGGTTAATGCGGGGGACGGAGCGGTGGGGGCGGGGACGGGGACAGATTGATGGTCTCGCGAGGGAGCGATGCGCTCCCCGTGCTGGAGGCTGGGCTCCGCCCGCCGCCATGCGCCCCGG
>NW_010526283.1:0-11855 GCF_000687285.1 Phaethon lepturus | reverse complement strand
CAGCCATGCGCCGCGGCCGAGGCAGGCGGGTCGGACCTCACCAGTGACCAGGTTAAAATACCGTGGTCGCACCGTGCCGTCCGCTAGCCCAACTGAGAGCAAAAGGCCCGCAGGGCCGGAGTGGGAAGATAGCACAGCTTCTGCCGCAGGGTCTGGGGCAAAAGAGCAGGTTCCTGCGAATCAGGCTCCCGGTTAACGGACGTACAATGTTCACGTGTGTCTGGCCGGACGAGTCTGGCACTACGCGAGGCAATCACCCAGTTCGTGGATCACGTCTGCAGTCACATGCAGGGCAGGCGTGTTCCTGATCCCCTTCCACCATGTCTACTGCTACGTCCTTTTCTGCAAATAATTGCTTAGTACATTCAAAATGACTAGATTTTCCTAAAATGGAGCAAGTCTGAAGCAGCTCTGAAGCTTTGAGCTGAAGTTCAGAGCTCGTTCTCTGACCCTCCTGCATGACCAGGCAACAGGGTACAGACCTGTTCTAGGTCATGGATTGAAATTTCAGTTATGATAAATACGTTTTAGTATCTAGTGGACCAGAGACCATTCTGAAGTGCAGAAAGAAGTTCTGTGAGCATCTTTGGTCATACGTGGTTTCACATTGTCATTAGTTTTAGTTGTTGGACATCAGGAGAGATGAATACAACTAGTTGGGAGAAATTAAATAATAGAAGTGTTCAGGTCATAAATGGGGCTTATTT
This sequence comes from Phaethon lepturus, assembly GCF_000687285.1. Taxonomy (NCBI): domain Eukaryota; kingdom Metazoa; phylum Chordata; class Aves; order Phaethontiformes; family Phaethontidae; genus Phaethon; species Phaethon lepturus. The sequence continues at coordinate 11,148 of NW_010526283.1, read as the reverse complement.
TCAGGAAGATATACATAAGAGGGCACCTTGCTAATCTTCTATTGTGCTGTAGCTGTTCAGGTGCTCTATTGAGAAGTATTGACACCTTTTCCCCCCCGTGTTAATTCACTTGAGAAAAATCAGAAAGCTAAATAAAAAAGAAATAGTCCTTTATAGAGGCTTGTGACTGAAAATTACCTTGAGGCATTTTCCTGCATATTACTTGAACTTTGCCTGCTCTTCTACACCTCTGTTGTCTCATTGCTCTTCTCTCACCGTGGGTGAAATTTGGATTGTAAAGAATTCATCTGCTTTCACAGAATGACATTGCAAGTCCCATGGACAATCAATGATGCTTCCTGGGCAGTGAAGCAAACTGTGACTGTGATTACGTGGGTTCTAGGAATGAGTTTGAGAGTATTTATTCACTCGGTCTTCTCAGAAACCATGTGATGGGCTGTAAACTTCAGAAATGTTGGAAACTTCAGAGTCATTAAAGACCTCTCTCAAATTATGCAAATATATTACCAATGCCTTGTTAAACCTTGAAGGCTTTCTGAACATTGCTTCCCCCTTCCTCTTCTGCGTCGTCCCTATTTTCTCACCTGTGACTTTAAATTAGATGAAGAAAAAATATTTACAGCTTTTGGAGTCTAACACAGCAACCAAAACAACAAAAGCAAGAGCAACAGGGAGCAAAAAGTGCTCAACTCTCAAACCCACAGAAAATTATGTGATGTTAGCTAAGCTAAAACCAAGCTTTCTCTTTGAGGGGTTGTCCTAACCATGCCTCTGTCACCAAAACCAGACGCTTCTTGCAGCCTTCCTAGATCAAAGAGGATTTGGATTTCTTAAGGCAGAGGTACTTGTTACAGTCACACAGGATCCCATATCTCTTGTTATTAGAGGTTTGTGGGGCCTCCTTTGGCAATGATACGAACCAAACTGTTTGCCCTGTCCTCTCCCTCTCCTTTCACACCGTGATGCGCCCGGTTTGCAGTTACGGGATTCAGCTCCTTGCCGTTGCATCTCACCCGTGCCACCTGCCTTTCTTGGCATCTGTTGCTCTGGGGGTTGCTCCCTTTCAAGCACGGGAGCCAAAACACATCACCCAGCTGGAAAACACCGATGGCCGCTCAGCGTGACGGCGTGGGCCCGGGTGCTCCCCTGCCCGCTGCCTCGTGGTGCCTCCCCAGCGTGCCCCAGCTGATGCGCTGAGGCCAGCTCCGGCCCCCGCTGATGCCGGAGGGGAGGATGCTCCGATGCTATACTTTGGGCATGGTCCCGCTGCCTGCTTTTCTTCCAGGCCAGCTGGAGGTTATCAAGGCCAGAGGCTGCTTTCCAGCTTCATAAACCTCTTGCGTTATTCGGAGTCATGATTCTCCTATTCAGCCGTCTGCGCTTTTCCTTGGGACGGCTAATCCCTCAGCGTGACTAGTGGAAGCTGCGGTATTGATTTCTGTCTCTCTCTAAACCTCAGTTGTGTTCAACGCTTGTTAGACATCTGAAGGAATATCCATTGGGCTCTGGGGGCAGTCGGGGAGCGGAGCGCAGCCAGCTGTGCCGGGAGACGTTTGCCTCGGGTTTGGGGGCAAGCCAACGGGAAGGACTAGAAGGCATCTGGAAGGGGGCAGGTGGGACCTCTAACCCCTGGTAAAACTCTTGGAAGACTTAAACTAGCATGACATTGCCAGCTCGCTCTCTGATCATTGGTGAAGTAGCATTTTTCTGTATTTGTCTCAGAGGATTTGGTGTTCCATCTGAGGACGCGCCAGGGTCCTCTCAGAAAGGAGATTGTGTTTAGTGCGGCCGACGCGTTTCTCAAGCTATACACCCATGCAGGTGGAGGTGAAGGGGCCTCCAGTGTTGTGGGCTTTTTTCTTCAGTTTAGCCCCTGTAAGTCACGAGAAGCCTCTGAATTCAAGGGACCCTGTTGGCAGGACGTACGTGGCTCTGGAAACGCGTTTGGGCTGGATATGTGGGATTTCCGGTCTCCGGGGCCTGCCGCCCTGCCCGCGGTCGCACTCCACCACGTACTCCGTTCCCATCCTGACCCCGGCTGCGAAGCGCTCCTTTGTGTGGGGGGATTGGATGATTCCTTGGATGATTAGGGAAGGTTATGCGGACACTGGAAGTGAAGATTAGAGCTTGGATGAGCAGGCTGAAAGAGGCAAAAAGAAGGTTTTAGCATATTTTTAATTAAAATAACAAGTTAGGACCTGTCACTACATAGATTCCTTTGTATCCCGAGTTCCTTTCCCTCTTTTCATCTTTGACTTTTTAGATTAGGCACTCTCAGAGCAGGGATCACATTTTCTTCTGATCTGGAAAATGCCTGGCATACTTTGAGGGCCAGCATTGTCTATGCAATAATGGAAAAAACGCAGAACTGCATTCTCATTGCCATCTTACTCCTATCTGCCATCATTGTGAGATATTTAGCACTTAAAATACTTACACCTAGCACTTCTGTTACGCTTTTGGTTGTTCACAAATGAATCCCCCTACCACCGCCCCGATCAAGATTGGTACGTCCATTTTATGAACTAGGAACAGAGACACGGACTTTTTCACCCAAAGAAGTTGAAGGAATTGGTGGTAGCCGCTGTGTTATGGTATGCTGCGTAAACACAGACCATCACTCTTTGAGCATCTTACAGTGGTGAGTTAAGAAAAACGTCTAATGCGTCATGTATTTCGTTTATGTTAAATTAGAAATTAGCGGATAAAGTCAGATTTTTCTCTATAAAACACACAGAGGCTGGTCTAAAGTGAACTTGCCAATCAAAATGATGATGATTGTATCATATGATGTAAAATTTGTTGTAAGGGTGGCACAACCCAGAAAAAATAGGGTTTTTTAAGTGAAGTTTGATCCCCCATCCATGCAATATAGCATAAAACCTAGAAAAGAAGCAAAGTAAACGGAAGTAATTGCAAAATACAAATTTTAATAGGTCTAATGCTCTGGAGGATCTCTGTCGGGGGAGTTGAATTTGGATTTGTTTGTACAGATGTGTCTAAATGGCACTTGAGCACCGGTACAGCGCTGTTCCACAAGCTCTGTCTGCTGTGAGAGGTATTTTCGGTTACACGACAGAGCAGTAAAAGTTGATGTGCTGGTGGAGCCTGAAGAAGGCTTCCCAAGGAGTACCCTTCTACTTTCTCGTTTTCCCTTTTCCTCTCCCTTCCGCGGCAGTCACGTTTTGTGCGTTACTGGCTTTACCCGGTTATCAGCTCACCCACTTCGTAAGCTGGCTGTTTGCGTGGGAACTTCTTCCTTGTCTCCAAAGAGAGCAGCGTGCTGTGGTCTCCGGCCGCAACGAGGCGGGTGAAAGAAGGGAACAAAAGTCTGTGGCTCGGACCTTTACCATTACTTTAGATTTTTCCCTATTTGTTACATATGTACATGGGGTAACTCCCGAGCTGTTCTGGAAGCTGCACTCACCGTGGCTAATGTTACATTCCTGCCCTGATTTCACCTTCCTGGAGCACCAAGCCGTCGCTCCACGGGGCCCCTCATTTTCTCCTCATGTTTTCACTGGGCCAAATTCATCCTTACATGTTAGCGGCTGCCACTCTGTAAAAGATGCTGCATCTGGTTATACGCCTCATCTTGGCCTTAAGATTTTACCCTTTCCCAAATTCATCAAGGTGGGAATCAAAACACTTGCTATGTCTGTTGCTGGTGGAAAAAAACCTGATGCCTGGCCGAACGAGATTCAGCAAACGTGACTTAGTTTTTCATGTCATTTTTCTTTCCTTAAACTACTTGTGACTACTTACAAATTTATTAATCCATTTTCATGTCCTCTGGACATAATTCACGGGTTTTTGACACCCAGGTGTGGACGGTGTATCTGTGTGAGCACCGCCAATGTTTCTGATCACAGCACTTTCTGTGTTATATTCGACAGCAGATGGCTTATCCTGGGTTTTCTTTTCTGAAGCTTTCAGATATTCATAGTTTTGCCACTAAATATCTTCATACCTCTGATGAGAGATTTTGTTTTATTTTAATATTTGTCTGGCACTAATAATCCCTGGGTTTTGCTTTCAACTGCGACATCTGCTCCAGCTGTAGAGGAATAAAACTAGTCTCAGCGTATGCATAGCTGAAAGGGTTGGCTACTTTTCCCTCTAAACTGAGTCCAGGCAACTTATTTCTCCAGAGCTGTTGGTCCAAGCCAGCGCTTTGATTCCGGAGATGAAAGGTGAGTGCCAGGTTGCCGGGCTGCCTAGCCTCCCCACCTCCTTTCCCCATTAGCGACTGGAGCCGGAGCACGCAAGCGTAACCGGCTGAGCGTGCCTTTGCAGCACCACCTAAAATCGCCTAAAAAATGTTTGATTTGCTCACTTTGATGGCGTGTTCACAGTCATCTTGCCACGACTCTGATCTTCTCTAGCTGCATGGCCCTTTAAATACCCCATTTCAAATAGGAAGGAGAAAGCGATCTGGTGGAGCTCTTCCCATCCGTAGGATCTGCGCTCTTATTAAGGCTTTCCCTTGCTTCTGTCTATTACTTTCTTCCTTTCTGAAGGAGTCAGCTTGATTCAGTACTTTGGGGACTTGGTGACATTAATGTATCCGTTTTATGTAACACGAGTCGTTATTAACAGAATCCTGGATCATAAAAAAAGGTATAACGAGAGACAAGGAGGGTTTTTCCCCTTGAAGATAATAGCCGTCACGCTGGAGAGGCGCAGGGCAGGGGTCAGGGAGCCGCTGCCTGATTGGGCGCCCGCGCGCCGCATTGGCATTTCTGCAGTTTCATCAGAAAGTCTAAATAATCCATGTGAAAACCGAGGGTTATTTACAGAAGATATATGCGCACCGCATGAGCCGGCCCGATACCGAAGACATAATCCTGGCTCTTGGTGCCTGCTTTTGTACCGCGATACCCCTGCTGCTGCTGCTGCTGCTGCTGCTGCTGCTGCTGGTGCCTCCCGTGGCGGCTCCCTCTTTGCTGCTCCTGCTGCCGCGAGGACACAGGCAGCCCGTCGGCCAGTTCGCACGGCTGCGCGGGGACCTGAAGTCACGGGTGGAAAAAACACAAGAATCAGAGAATATTAAAATGAGAGCAATAAATTACTTCAAAGGGAAGGAGGGAAAGCCAGCTAGGCAGGTAGCCAGTGTTAGTTTAGCGCGGCTCTGGGAAGGAGCGAGGGGGAAGGTGAGGTAACCTTACCGTGAGCTGTGCATGCCGTGCGGGCTGCCCCGGGGAGGAGGTTAAGGTCTTTTCATGGCAGAGTGCTGCTCCCCTCTGCCCCCCACCCTCTGTCCCAGCTCTGAGTCATGCCCTGACAAAATCTTTTTATGTTCTGTGTCTCAAGCATGCGCTGCCCCTAAGCCAGGAGAAGGGGTTGGAATGGAGCTCTCAGTTTGCGGAGGGCTCCAACCCAGAGACCTCGCAACGAGAAGGAGCTAAAGTAGCGATGGAGGCTTTGGCAGGCTGTTAACGCTGTCCCCAAGTGCTGTCCGTTGGGATTGTCCAGTACTTCTGCTTGCTTTCTTCCTGCCAACCCCTGTGCCAGGGAGATTACCAGTCAGTTCACGTATTCTTGATTGGCATTTAATATTTTTGTCTATCTTCCATTTTTAAACTGATACTTATTTACAGGTACCTGAAATGCCTAATGTGCTTTTTAGATCTCTGTTTTAATATTTTTGCATTTGTTAGTATATCAGTTTTGTTTTATATCAATTGACATGTGAGTATTTGGGGAGGGGAAGGATTTGGGATGTTTTCTCTAAGGTTTTATTAAAGAATCGCACACTCTTATAATCGTATAAAAGAAATAGCAATTATACCGCGCACAGCATGACAGCTCCTTTTCACCCCTGTTTCAGCAACACATTTAGTGATCTATTGTAACGTGCCGTGCGAGGTGGTTCGTGTATTCCAGCGCAGTGACAGCGCAGCCCCCAGCAGCGACAGCTCCTTCTGTGCCGAACCCGCCACCTGAAACGGTGTGACACGGGCGGACGCGCGGAGTCTGCGCAGCCAGACACGCGCGCAGGGCGTGGTGGGCTGACATCTCTGCCCAGAGGTCCAGCAAAGACTTGTGAGATTTTTCACAGCATGCCATGGACCAGTTCTTTCTAGCGTGGGGCCAAAATCCTGAGATATTCCCCATCTGGAAAGTCTGCAGACTTCGAGAGCCACTCAAAGAGCGGGTGCTCGCAGGTAAGGTGTCGAGTTGGTTGCTATAGTAGGGACCCAAAGCCAAGTACATCCTGTTCTCTTCACTTAGTCAGACAGACTGAATTTCACTATTAATTTTAAATAAATAGTAAATAAAACAAACCCCTTGGCTACTTCTTTAGTTATGCGTCAGGTCTGACAGCTGAAGTCTTCTGACTTTTGTCCTCTTCTGTACGCTTAAGAATTCTCTTTTATGTCTGTTTTCTTCATTCTGTTCCTGAAAGGAGCGTAGTCATGAGCACAGGAGCTCCCCCTCATCTGGGGGGCATGTTGGGAAGACTGGTATCAGGGGACACGTTGTCAGGAAACCACCTTCCTTGCTGGTTCCTGACATTTTACTGCTGGCTGAGATCTTAGAGTGATGCCAGTGCTTCCTCCCTTCCCTCTCAGCAGTTCTCCTTGCGAGGGAAAGTGTAATGAATTAATCTTCTGTTGTTTGCAGAAGCCAGATTTATGACAAAGGAAGAAGGATGAGCCATTTCCATGCAGCTAAACTTACCATAGGAACCGTCACAAAATGGTGTTTGGCTTTTGAGTTCAGTGGTCAGGCTGGGCCATCGGCCTGGTGCCTTGAGGTGCCGCAGTCTTGCTTTGGTGCAGAAACGCTTGTAGGTACGTGCGAGGTTAGAGGTGATACGACATGATAACGCTGTCGTGGCCGTGATCTGAGGTCCCTAAATCCCAGGTTTGACACAATTACGTATAGATTATTAAAACTAATGTAGTTCCTACTTTCATTTGTATTCTGGTTTCTGCCACGCAATGCTGCTCACCACAACCGTGAGCATGAGAAATGTTTTTTAAACTGAAGGCTGAGCTTCTTATGTTATTAGGTGAGTCCGCAAGCAGGAGCTTTAAGGAAGCTACCAAGTAGCATCAGACAAAGCCTCTCCAACAAATTCCTGAGTTGTCAACACTAGATTTGGGTAACGTGGTGGAAAACCCATGTTTGAAAACCAAGCTTTAGGTCTCAAACCGAACGCTTAGCTGAGTTTGCAAAAGAGTAAGTTGATTCTCTGAAGCAAAGCACATTTGGAGCCATTTGACGTTTTAGTTACAAACCCTTCTTTCAATTTGCTTTGAGATTAAACTTGGCCACAATGTCACAGCCGAGGGGGAAATTTTGGAACCATTTTCAAAGCAGTTAATTTGGACATTTTTCAACTATTTAAATGCAAATACAAATGAATAAATAATTTATGCATTGCTTTAACTGAAAAATATTTTAGCTTAAGAATACACAAATTGTCCCACAATTGGTATGGCTTGTCTACAGAGCAGCTGGCAGTTTGGAAAAGCAAGTTATAAACCTGGGAAAGCGGCCACTTAGCACTCCGTACCTTCTCAGTTGTGTTTACCTTCGCATCTGTTGCTTTGACTGGACTGTTACAGAGTGAATGAAACTGTGACAGTACAATAATACGCACTTTAAAAAAGATTATAGAACGTATTACAAAGTTATTTAAAAGTCATTATTATACTGTATTAAAGTTAAATGATATGTTTATGTAAGGCTTTAATTCCTGAAGAATTCCAAACTGTGAAGCCAGATCTATCAGCAGGCTAACGTGACAAAATTATGTTAACTTTAAGAGGCGTGTGTGTGTTTATACCAGACGGGGCTTTGGTAAAACGTGTGCCGCGCTAGAAATCCGCGGCGGAGCAATACGCGCCGCGGACAGCTCTCTGGAGGCGACGGTCTGAGGGAAGAGAGTCCCCGGGGTGAGACGCGTGTGGCCACCGCGGGGCTGGCAGGGCGGCACCCCACCTTCGCAATGCCGTCGCGGCGGGGTGCGATGCCGTGTGCGTGCGCGTTGGGTTTGCTGAGGTTTAGTTTTTCCTCACGTGCGTATCGTGAATTTGGATGTGCGTCGTACTTGTAAAGAACACGCCAACGGCCCGCTGTGCTTCAGTGCCGCCTCTTAGCACGGCGGGAGAGTTCTCCACAAAATGCGCGCGGAAAGCAGGTCACCTCTCCCTGCTTACCCGTGGGTGCAAAGGCTCGTGCAGTGACTCAGGACTTACATGGAAATCGTTTATTTTCAGAAAAACAGACTTTAAAAAGTGTGCAAAGCTACATTAAATTGACAGAAAGTTGAACAAAAGTTAAGATATTTCAGAAAAATTAGAAAAATGAAAATGTTGTCTCTGTTTTGTTTAAAAAGGTTTTCTTTTTAAATGGAACTTTAAAAAAAAAAACAATGCAGTCTGAAATTAAAGATTTTGCTTGCATCAAACAAAATATTCTTATCAAACCAAAATATTTTTTAGTTTTGTTTCAGGAATACAGATGTTTCTGTTTAATATGAAACAATTCTTTCAGGCTCCAGTCTTTACGGTTGGTCATCAAACCAGAACGAAGCAGTCATTTGCTCGCTCTCCATCCAAACGTGCTGAGGCTGTGGGCAGGCTCCCAAGGTCAGTGTGCCCCAGTGCTGGGGGGTGCCCGTGTAACGGTGTAGCCTTGAGTTTCCTGCCTCGTGTCCAGTGGTACCGTTTGTACCAGTTGTACCGTTCTCTGGGCACTGTCACTTCTGGCTGGTTTCGCCGCTCAGTGCTGCAGCAGATTGGGCTCCTTTGCCTTTAGCTGTTAATGGCCACGGTGAGGCTACTGGTCCTTTCAATTACACTGCAGTGAATCCCTTAATCTCTTTAAGTAGCTCCCCCGCTCTCATCTCATCATGCTCATTACCTCATGTAGCATCTATATCCCAATCCTAATCTGGAGTTGAGAGTTAATAGGTTGGTGTGGGGTTTTTTTCCACTTCTGTTGCACTTGGGTTTGTTGTATGCGTAAGGAAGCAGAAAAAGAAGCGCTGTTGGTGACACTTCGTAAGTCTGTGAGCGTGCTTGCTTTCTTTGGTACTGACAAGCTGTGCAGAAGGACGTCAGAGCGCCGCGAGATGCGTTATCCCGGCAAGGAGCACCAGCTCCTCCCGCCACGGGCTGCCCTTATAACCGGGGGACGGTCACTTCCCCTCCCAGGTCTGCGTTCCTCCTGGTAAGCCAAGGCGTCCGTGGCAACAGAGGGGACATCGCCTTGGACTTGCCCCAAGCAGCAGTGGCTTGAAGCGGGCAGCTACGTGCTTTGTCGGACGGGGGACGCGGGCCCTGCCGGCCCCAAACCACAGCGCTGGCCCTTGCAGCCGGGGCTCGTGCGGGTCACCCGCAGCTGCCCGAGAGCACGCGAAGGAAAACGCAGGCTAACTGCTCTAAAATAGCGGTGCCAGAATCCTAACAAGATCATTTAACTTTTAAGGGGGGTGGGAAAACATTTCTTCACGCATTTTCATTGATTTCCAATATCGTACAAAACCTGGCGATGTAAAGCAATAACACAGAAAAAGATATGATCATTGAAAAACAATTACAGATCAAATGCCCAGTTCTGGAAGTCGAACGCACCCCCAGCCCGCTCTCCCTAGCTCAAGCCCCTTTAGCTGTGCACGCTCAGGGACAAAGACCAGGATTTAAAACTTAATAGTTAGCTGTCCTGCTGCAGTGCTGTACTGGTGGCTTTATTCCCGGAGGTGCTGCCAGCCCCTCTTCCCCCTCAGCGGTCAGCCGCCGTCTGTCGGTCCGTCCGCGTGCCAAGCCGTCGGCGTGGCGTCAGGAAGCAGAGCAGGGTGCGACCCAGAGGAGCCCTCCCCGGTCAGAGACAGCCTTTGGTGGGAGGACTTCAGCAGGCGGCACCGCGCGCTCCGACCCGCCCGCGTCCTGGGGTGCCTCAGCCTTTACGCGCAGGGTCCGTGCCCCGTCCGCCGCTCCTCACAAAGCAACCCCAGCGCTCCATAAAATGGCTTCGTTTGCTGCGTGGAGCGAGCTGTGCGCCGAGATCGATGGCATTTCTGTGTCTGTGTGTCGGTTACATGGGGACACGGCTCCAGCCATGTGTATGCCTTCCTACGTCGGTGATGGAGTGGAGAAAACAAGGCGAAACAAGACCCCCTCTAGGATTACTAAAGCCTTGTCGTTTTGCCAGTTACATAATACGGTTCATAATTCTTTATGAACTAGCATAAATAGGAATCAACCTACAATTAAGAAAATAAGTTAAATTCCATTTTGTGAAGCATTATTTTCTTTTTGAACAGCTTGCTCTCGTACTGCTAACCTGACAAGTTCAGTAATTCTCAACAGCCTCCACGCAGTCAGTGTGAATTACTGAGGTTTTGCAACAGCCTGTACGCACAGGTTACAGTGACGCTGGGTACCGCAGACAGGCCAGGTTTAGGAGAGCTGAGCGTCTTCCAAAAGCCAGACTGCTGAGTCTGTGTCAGATGCTGGCCAGCACCAGGCACGTGGGGCTCACCACCCAAAAGAGTTAGGAAGGTCACCGGCTTAACAGCCAGGATTTGTGGATGGTGTTGTGGCCTTCGTCACGGCATCCCCAGTTCATGCGGGGAGCGATCTTCAAATGACAGCTGAAGCAAGGCGCGTGTCCTCCTCACCCAGAGAGCCTGGGTCTGCAGGGGACGCGCAGCCCCCGGGCACGGGGCCGAGCAGGTTGCTGGAGGACCCTCCCTCCCTCCCTCCAGCGGCTGCTCCTTTGCATGGGGAGAAGATGGCTCCGCTGGGAGCTGCCTGCGTACGGGAGTGGCTGCTGGATAGCAGAGTCTGCTGGATGCGGGGTATTGACGGAACCTGTTATTTTTTCTCCCCTTTCATCTCAGGTTTTCAGATGACATTGCATGTGGTCAGACAAGCGCAATATGTGCACAGCCCTGCCCTGAGAATGTCTGATTTAACTGTAGCTGTCCAGAGACACGAAGCAGGGCGGGATGGTGGGTGCAGCGCTCGGTTGCGTGCTTTGCCCCGGCTCGTGACCCTGCGTCTCGTTTGCGGTACGGGCGGGGAGGGGATGCGCTCCCTGCTCCGCTCCCGCAGCGCGTGCACAGCGCCCTGCACCAGCTTTGCGGCACTGATCAGCTCTGGATTTTCAGCGTCTTGGAGATCGAATATT
>NW_010526282.1:17131-17358 GCF_000687285.1 Phaethon lepturus | reverse complement strand
GATGGCGCCCCTGCCCTGGGGTAGCGCCCCGGCTGCCTCTTGCTGTTCCCTGCCCTCATCCCCGCGCGAAATGGGTGTCCCCATGGAATTGCTGGAGCCTTGAGGCCGGGGAGGGGCGCGACCAGGGTTTTGCGGTGTGCAGAGGTGCTGCTGGGGGCCAGTGCTGGTTTTATCCCCAGTGCGGTTGAGGCTAAACGGCGCTCGGCGGGGGGGCCGGGGTTGCTGGG
>NW_010526282.1:11629-17013 GCF_000687285.1 Phaethon lepturus | reverse complement strand
GGGAGCAGCTGTGGTTTGCGGTGGGCATGAGGCACCGAGGTCTGTGACAGGGTCGGGAGTGGGGAAGGCTGCAGGAACAGAGCTAGGGAAGAGAGGAAGGCAATGAGGATAGAAGCCGGGAAGCAGAATTCAGGGAGTAAATAAGGGACCAGAAGGCACAGTGTTCTTAAGATGTGTAAGAACTTGCATAAGGAAAGTAGTTCAGACATATGAAGCCCTCAGAACTTGGAGGGTGGACCCTGGCCAGCCATGTGAGGGCAAACAATTAAATTTGTGTCTAATTCTGAATTTAGTTGCAGGAATGTTCATACTGTATGAGACCACGTGACCCTAAAGGTGTGAAATCAAAAGGCAGATACTGTGTTGGCATTCATCACACCATTAATGACAAGTTACCTCTTTGAAGTAGAAAAGATTGCTAACCATACCCATTCATGAAAATATGCCCATCTCTACAGCTTCACAGTCCAGTGTAAAGCCCCTCATAAATGTGATCTCATAAATATCTCACAGTTTCAGAACTTGTAAGTTCAGACTATGGGAAAACATGACACAGTGGTAGTGATGGCTTCACATGCCAGGGAAGCATTAGGCATGCCTTAGTGAGAAAGAAGTGCTGTCCCAACGTTAAAGACAACTGACGTGGCAAGTGGAGAGAAAGGTAATAGCGACACAAGAGCAGCACCATATGTTCTGGTGCCATGATACAGTAATCCATAGATGGAAGAAATCTTTAAAGACAATTTTTCTGGGAAAGGATTTTGTGTTAATTAAAATGTTTAAAAAAAAAAATTCTTTTTTTCATTGATACTCTTTGTAATTGTTCCCAGTTAGATCCTTGTAGGGTTCATAGGCAAAGTTTAAGGTATTTCCTTCTATGTCATTTGCTATATACACTGCCTTTGAGTGTTGTACACCCTCTGCATTGACAACAATTCTTGCAGTAGCTGTTTTGGAAGATACCTGATTGCATGAAACTCACCTCCTTCTGTGGGTTTCTAATCCTTCATGTTTCACAATGAGGCAGTGAAAAGCTGCTGTCCAGTAAAAAAGATGCAAGACAAGTAAAAACCTATGCATGTACTTAGTCCCGTTTTGTAAGCAGAGGAAACGCTCTTTCTGCAACTGTGTTCATCTGCTGAGTCTGTTACTTAAGTCAGATGAAGGGGCAGAGCTCGGAAAGATGATTAAGCTCCTACAGCTGTTCTGTGAAAGCAACCTGTTAGGTGAGGAAGGCTGGTGGGTGCACCAGCTTGAAGGACTAGCAGTGGGTGAGCTAAGATCTTACCAAACACTGTAAAATCCACATGGGAGACAGTGTGGGACAGTGCCCTGTAGAAAATCTCTACCACAGGAGCCAGAACAGGAGGAAAGCAGGCATCACTCATATTGCAGAGCATGAGACTGCTTCTTAATGTTTTGGAGCCCAGCTATGGATTTTCTGTTGGACTTCTGCGGTCCACCTGGCTTCCCTTCAGCACCCGGCACCAGGTTCAAATTGTGCAGCGTTATGCATGTGGTCGTTTGCACAGTGGTTTCATGGTCACCAGCATCTCTCTTGCGGGTCCACTGGTGATGTTTCCAATCTCATGAGAGATAATCAGCTGCTGACCACCTCTACCAAGCGTGCACCTTCAGTCGTCTATCGAGGGAATGTTACAAAAATGCAGCCTACTGAGTTCAGTCCTGCCTTAATTCCTAACCACACAAGCCAGAGACCCAAATGACTGGCAGGAGAAAGAGTGCTTTGGCAAGATCCCATAATCTCTGGGGAGGAAAAGCAACGACAAACCTGGTAACGTACCAAAGGTGACAGTCAGGCTGGACAGTCAGCGGATAGGAGCAGTGAGATTTAGAACATTTCAGCTGTAACAGGTACGTAGTTTCCAAACAGAATGGAAGATTTTATGATTGTGAAATGAGCTTTAGCAGATACGCCTACAGCTGTGGGAGCTTGTGTCCCAGATGTCATGACTTTCCCGATCTTCTGAGAGATGGTGGCCTGGCCTGCCTTCCTGCAGCCAGTGGAGTCTGGAGAGCAGGCGTTTCCAGAGGTGGTGACTGGCCGGCACGTGGTGGTATGGAAATTACACAATCCTCTGCCATAATCCTCACCACAGGTTGATGAGCCATGGCTGTCACCACTGCATCACCAATGGTATTCCCTTTGCTGGTTATGGTAGCATCCTTTGCCTGGGCTGGACAGTGAACCACAGCAATCTCTCTGGGAAGTTGAATTGTGTCCAGCAAGTCCCAAACTTCTGCTCCATTAGCCACAGATTTTCCTGAGGAGGTGAGAAATCCTCCTTCTTTCCACAATATGCCTATTGCATGGCATATACCAAAAGCACACCTTGAATCTGTATGGATGGTTACTCACTTTCCGCTTCCAAGGCCAGCTGCTTGGGCTAATGCAACTCTGCCCCTTGAGCACTAACCATTGATGGAGGAGTCTGGTGTCTACAACCTGCCATTGGTCTATAATTGCCTAGCCAGTCTTTCATTGCCCATGTAAATAGTAGGACGATCCACCTGTGAATTAAACAAGATGTGAGTTTTGTAAGGAGAGGTTTGTGAGATCTGCTTGTGGTTTACTAATAGTCTGGATTAGCATGTCACATTGGTGATGTTCTTCCACTTCTCCAGGTCTTGGTAGTAGTGTTGCCAGGTTCAATGTATTACACCTTTTTAGAGTCATATTATCTGCATTTAAAAGAGTTAGTTGATATTTATGTGCACATACAGGAGACAAGGCTTCTTTGTGTCGCATATTGCTTGAGAAGTAATTCAACTTCATGTGACACACAGATTGTAATTGGGTGCCCTAATACTAAGGATCGACTTTTTTCCACTATTGTAGCTGCCACTGATCTAATGCATGTTTGAGCTCCAGCTACCACTGGATCCAGTTGAACAGATTAATATGGCACAGGTCTTTGATGAGGTCCTAATTTCTGTGTTAACACTCCACTAGCCACCCCTTTTCATTCATGTATATACAGATCAAAAGGTTTTGTGTAGCCTGGAAGTCCTAAAGCTGGAGCCGAAGCCAGGGCCTCTTTTATAGCTCTAAAGGCTTTTTCCCATTCTGGCCCCCATGAAGTGGGTTCTGTTTCTCCATTTTTTGTTGCCTCTGTCAGAGGCTTGGTTAGTTACCCAAATCCTTGTATCCATGGTTGGCAAAACGCAACGGCACCTAAAAACCCTTGTAGCTGTTTTTTTGTAACTGCCCAAGGAATTTCAATTACAATTTTTACTCTTTCTGGATCTATTACCCACTGTTCTTCCTTTAAAATGAATCCCAGATCTTCCTTTTGACACTGCTGGAGCTTGGATGGAGATGTGTGATGTCCCTTGGTCACTGAAGGCAGTACATAAATGTATAGTATCTTTTAAATAACCATTACAATTTCTACTAGCTATTAGTAAATCCTCTATGTATTGCACTAAAACTGATCTGCCAGGTAACTCAATATCCTTTAAATCTTCTTTTAAGATCTGAGAAAATACAGTGGGAGACCGAGTAAACCCCCATGGAAGGTGACTCCGTGTCAACTGTTGTCCCTTCCAAGTGAGAGCAAACAAGGGTTGGCTTTCTTCATCTAGGGCGATACTGAAGAAAGCCATGGTCAAATCAGTCACAGTACCACGCTTAGCCCGGTGCGCTCTTTGGAAGAGCACAGTAGAGGGGTCTGGCACTATGGGGTGTGAGACAGTAACATGCTGGTTATTTGCTGTCGAATCGTGAACAAATCGACACTCAGGATCCCCATCTTTAGCCAAGCTGGGTTTTTTCTTACTGGTGACATTGGGGTGTCCTATGGGGATTCGCACACTTTGAAGATTCCTACTTGTTTTCCAACTTTCCTCCGCTCCCCGGGGCTAGCGTACTGCTCTACAGCAGGGGGCGCGCCTCCCTTCGTGTTTACGTGTATCGGTTGTGCCGCGCTCAGCGGTCCGACGTCAGCTCCCCACTGACGCCACAGTTCCCTGGGCGTCGCTTCCAGGGGTTCTGGTATCTCTAGGGCGGGATCCTGGACTTCAGATATTACGCATACCCCCGCGATTATCAAATCAGTACCCCTGGGTGACAGATGTCGTTGTACATCTGTTTGGAGGAGACCTCTTCCCAATAAACAAGCTGGGGACTCTTCTGCTATTACAAATCCTCCCCACACCCCTTTATTTCCTATTGGTAATAGTAATGGTTTCCTTACTTAAAACACGTTCTCTTTTTCCCATTACCCCTTGAATTAATACGTTGTCCTGTCATACAGATCCCTTCGGTACAAAATTTACAAGTGATAGCATTGCTCCTGTGTTGACTAAATATTCAACTTTCTTTCCTTCTGTTTTCCCAATTATATGTCCCTTATGACTCAGCTGAGCTTCCCACATCCCGTAGACTCCAGTTTCCACAGAATCTTCTGAGTCCCCTGTCTCCAGTCATTGCAGGTTACTTCTTGATTCCTGTCTTACATCTCCCATGTCCAGTTCCCTTCGAGGCGCCCTCGGATGAAGTGAGCATTCTCTTTGCCAATGACCAAGTTTCCCACAGCAATGACACTTCCCCCCAGTTATTTCTAAGCCTTCTCATTCCTCTTTCAAACCTCTGGTCTGACTATCTCGTCCCCCGTTTTGTTCTCTTGGAGGGGGAAATCCCCTCTCTCACCCTCTTAGGTGTAAAGTCTGTGCCAGTGCTGCTGCTAAAAGACTAGCTTCTTGTTGCTTTTCCTGTTTCTTTTCCTTTGTGAGTTCAGCTCTATATTTTGCCTCCTGTCTGTCGAACATAAACACCACCACACGTATGATCTTTCGTAATGTCTTCCCTTGCTACCCAGGCATATGTTCTTTAAAATATTTCCGTATATCTGGGGCACCTTGACCAACACATACACTTGCCGGTAGGTCATTGTTAAAGTTCTGCATGGTCACTCCTCCATGTTTTAATAAAGCCCGCCATAATTGTCCCCAGTAGTCACTAGGGTGTTCATCTAGCCTCTGCCTACATTCCTGTACTTTTGTCCAGTTCACTCCCAATTCTCCACAAGCTGTAATAGCTTCCACTAAATTCCAAATTGCTCTCTGACAGTTGGTTCTGTCTCCTGCATTATTATAATCCCAATTTGGATCATTTGCCAGACAAGGATTCCTGTTTCTCCCAGCCTGTTGCATCAATTCTGCATTCTTTTCAATTATTTTATCCCTTTCATCAGATTGAAATAACTCCTTCAATAATAATTGAGTATACCCCCATGATGGATTATATCCCGTACAAATGTTTGAAAATAATTGGGCACACCGATCCACATCTTCCCTCAGTCTAGGCATTTTACGCCCCAACACAGCTAAATCTCCTGGATTCCAGGGTTGGTTAGTAAATA
>NW_010526282.1:0-11598 GCF_000687285.1 Phaethon lepturus | reverse complement strand
AAGAGTGTTAGCTGTCCCCACTACAGGCTGCATCACAGCTGGATTTGGAAGAACATTAGCATAAGCAGTAGCAAAAGATGTGTTAGAAGAGGGGGGTGCACAGGATGCAGCAGATTCCTCAAGCATATCTGTTGGCTCACTTGCGACTGCTGCAGCTGGAGTCGTAACCCAGGTTCTCTGTGAACTTCTCCAACCTCCTTCTTCATGGTAGTCATATGCACAATTGTCCCACACATACCAAAAATCCATTTGATAAGGTTTTTCATCTTCCAGAACATGTTGGAGTAAAGTTAATATCTTTTGGTCAAAGGTTCCTTCATGGGGCCACCCCTCCAATCCAGTCACCATCAGCCATTCCACCTGGCACAATGCTGTTGCTTGTTTTCTTTATAGTCTTGCAGTGCCATCTGTTTTTCCCCAACTTTCTAGTACCTCAGCTGAGGGCATCCCCCTCTCTATGTTGGGTATGTTCCCCATTGCTATATGCCAAGTTTGTGTGCCTTACACTGATCAGGCCACACACACATCTCCTCGTGCACTTCTTATCTAGGACTTGAACCCACTCAAACCAAGAATATCCAGAACTTAGTAGCGGAATTTTAACACTCACCAGTTGGCGTCTGCTGTCCCCAAAATTCCCAGGTGAATTCACCCGTTGCCGGCAGCTGGACATTTGGAGATGAGAGGGTCCAACATCCAGTGGTGGTTGCCTAGAGTCCCATCTGGGTAGCCAAACTCTTACGGAAATTACGCATACCAGCCATCATAACAGGGTTTCACTCTAGGTTTCTTCTGAATCAATAAGCCAAAAAGAGATTCTTCTACAAAGTCCCTTTTATTAATAGAGCTACAACTCGAGCTGAGTGCCTCCAAAGAGGGACCCCAAACAAAGAAGTCCCTGGGCAATTATACCCTTATGATCTAAGTTCCCCACCCTTCACACAACAGGCATATTAAGGCCTGGGGTCATCTTGCTTTTTAGTGGTTTGATTTCCTTCTGGTTTGTTACTAAGAGATTGCTAAATGGTCATCTTCTTATACGATATACAGTGGTTCTATATCCTGTTTCACACCCTCTTAGGTCGGTTTTGGCTGGTTCTGTAATCAGTTATTTGGCATGTCGTAATATGGCTGTGTCAGTTCATATACCACAATCTATAGGCTTTGTCTACTCTAGCTATTAATGTTTAAGCTGCTAGTGCCAAGTTTCAACTTTTTCTGCAGCAATGGCAACCCAACACAGCCCTGGGAAGTTGTCCAGCTCACACCGCTGCCAAACAAGTCTGATAAGAAGGTGATGGATTTCCAACAATTTGCCAGTTTTATAGGTGTATTAGTTTCCAGCAAAATGCAATGTGACTTATATAATGTCTAGCATATCTGGGTCATTAAACCAACAAAGGAAGAAAGCTCTTAGTGTGTGTAGGTGTGAAAGAAGATAACAGGTTTGCGTGGCATATTTCATTGAAGTGGGCATGGCTAACAAAACAGGTCTTTGTAAGAGCTTCAGAAGCACCTGTGGCCATGGAAAAGACACAGGCATGAGAAAGGCAGCAGGATCTGCACTGTGTGCGTAGCTGGGATCCACCTCAGGCTGCCCGGTGGTGTTGGGTGCCCAGCCAGATCCCTGCCTTTGTTCTGCTCCTGGTCCACTCTGCAGGCAGTATCACACAGGAGCCTTTGTGTTTGGCCCAGCTATTTTAGAAACCTTCTTCCTCTGTGTGTGTCTTGTGACACAAGATGGTCCATTCTATTAGTTACCATCAGCAGAAGAATCGTGTGACCAACCTGAAGAGCCATGAACCAAAAAAAGACTCTCATGAAGAGAAATACAGTGTGGGAGGGGAGGTGCCTGCAGCTAGTTCCACTAGGGCAGGTGGGTGCTCACACCCACTTCCCTGCACACCACTGCCCTTCTTGCTAGTGCTTTTTATTGCTGCTATTTTAGTTTTCTCTGGCAGAGAAGCCAGATTCAAATTGATGGCCCAGTGATCCACCCAGGGACCACAGTGGACCTGTCTTCTTCAGATTTGCATGTTGGTTTTGATGGGAATAAAACTAGTAGTTTCCCAGGACCATAGAGGAGTTGAGCTGTACAACACATCTAACTTGAGCATACAAGGAAGAAAGGTCCTATGTTTTAACCTTTTCTTGGGGTGCCCACAAGAGTGTAACTCCCTCTGGTTGGGTTTACCACACTCTTGCATCCTCTGATGTCCAATTTGCTTCCAAACAGGGGTGAAAAAAAATATGTATCGTATCTTCCTTGGCAGACTTCTTAACATTTTGGTGCAATTTCCACAAAAACTTCTGTAGATCCATTCCTGACTAGGCACAAGGATTGGGCCAGACGGATAGCGATGGGACGGGGGAGGTAGGGGAGAAGCACCGAAGGGCAGTGGTGGGATGGGGAACTCTGCAGGATGGGGAAACGGAGCTTTCCCGGGCAGTGCGCTGAGTGCTGCAGAACTTCATGTGGTGGGTAGTTACAGGTGACAGGAAATTGGGGGGTTTTCCTGCTGAGAGGTGACAAATTGAGGAAAAAAGGGACTGGAGCAAGCTGCTGTCAGCTTGTATCTCAGTTGTGCAGAAGTTAATGGCAGCTCAAAACCCCACAACGCTCCTGAACAAAGTGCGGTGCCAGAAGAGCCGGGAGAGCGGGAAGAGCTTATGCACCTCGTAAGCTCATCTGTGGCGTTTGGGCTGTGATTCCCCAGAGTTTTACTCTTAGCAGAAAAAACAACGATTGAGTTACATCAGGACTCAATTCAGTTGGCATTTTGGCCTACATTCTTCTTTCCTGTTGGGTGCAAGGGAGGAATTGTGGGGATGCAATACTGAAGCTGAGCAGTGCTTTAGGGGTTGAGGGTTTCCACTGACCTAGGTCCAAAATGCTGATCTGTAGCACGTTGTCCAAGGGAGGTCTCTCTCCAGTCTTTCTAGGCCCTTGATGAATATAAATGCCTTCTCTCTTTCTCTTTTTTCTCTCCTTTCTGTCTTTCTCCTCTTTCTCTTTTCTCATCTTTTTCTCTTCCTCTCTTTCTTTCTCTCTTCCTCTTCTTTCGCCTTTTCTCTACCTTTCCCTCAGCCTCACACAGGGAGCAGCAGCGAGGGTTTTGCCCTTGAGGAAGTGCAGGCTTTGCCGCAGGGCTTCACAGGCACCACAAGAGAGCACTCATGTCGGGAATACTAACGACGAAAGCTGGAGTGCGGCTGCTGCTTCTCTGGAAATTCATAAGTGTTGTGGTTAAATCCAGCAACTGGGACTCAGGGGTATTATGAGGATAGGCACAACAAAGATGCAGTAAGTGGATTATCTGAAAAGTCCTTTCCCCGCTTTTTTCCTCCGGGTTTCCCATTTTTGTTTAAATTAGCAATGGCATAATTTTAAACATGGCCTAAAAATGATGCAACAGCACTGCCAGTAGGAACAGGAAATAATTTGTAAATTATGCTTACTACTTGGCCTTCAGAGCTCTTCAAACAATATCTGTTTTGATAGTTGACCTTGCAAACTGGGGAAGACAGAAGTAAGTCACAAAGATTCCTGTGGGTTAAACTATTTTCCAAGCTGATTATGAAGCTTAGAGCTCAAATGGTCTTTGCACAGAAACTCACAAAATACCTTTTCTTTTTAAAGGGTTATCACCACCTAATTCATTTTACCTCTGATTTCGCATTAGAGGTATTGTTTACTCCTCTGCTGCTCAGAAAATGCTCAGGAAGTGTGATATTATGGTCCACCCCACAAGCCTGCTCCAAGGTACAGCAGCTTAGCACAGCATAACACTGCCGTCTGTTCACCGTGGCTGGGCTTTGTTAACCAATATTGTTTGAATGTTTAAGAAGGGCTTTCCCTGACATTTTATTTGTTCCTCAATAATCTCAATCATGCTGCCACTGATCAGGCGAAATTCCCATTGACACCATTGCCCGGCTGACACCGATGCAAGATTTGCCCAAGAAATAATAGTTGCAAAACCACGAATGCAACGTTACACACAGGGGCTTGTGCTGGCTTCCAGGGAGCTTTTATCAGCTTTCATTAACAATTTATTATTAACTACAGTTCTCTGGTTTGCTTTGTCCTCTGCTTATTTTTGAGGGAAAAGAGTGCCTGAGTTTACATTAAAGTGTCAGAAGGCAAAGGATAAACACTGTTTTTCATTAAGATTAAAAAGCAGTTAATATGAAAGAGAAGTCATAGCAAAAATAAAGGGACTTTAAAACCAGTATCTACTGGCTGAACTGACCGACACCTCACATTTGTGGCTAAAGCAGACGCTTGTTGGTATATACCTTTCTATAGAAAGCGGAGCAAGAGGCACAGGGAAGGGCGACTGAAATGACCAAGGAGCTCTTACGGTTGTCTCACAGGCAGCAGGGAGGCAGGCCGGCGCTCTGCAGAGGAGGTGGCCGAGAAAGGACGTGTTGGAGGTTTACAAAGCTTTGGCAACAACGGCCAAGCGGAAGAGCTGCTCGCAAGTGTTGCAGCAGCAGCGTTGGGGAAACGGGAGGAAACTAGCAGAAGGTTGGTTTAAAAGAGACATTCTTTATACAGGCGGTAGCGAACTTCTGTTGCTGGCAGCTACGCAAGCCTGGGGGAGTCAGACGGTATCGGCAAGTTGATAAGGGGATTAGATGGACAATAGGTCCATGGATGGATACTGAAAGGACTAAGCCAGCACGTTCCCCTGAACAACCCTCGCACAGCCACGCTAGACACAGCAGAGAAAGGGGTCAGTGGGCTATAGCGAGGGGGTTAGGCTCACCTGCTCCCACTGGATAGCCTCTCCTATGGCCTCTGCCCGGTGAAAGCAGCAAGACGCATGCTTATATTCACGTATACCCACTGACTTCAGCCCCCTCCCTCTGGTAGAGGGGTTCCTTTGCTTCAAAAAGCTGCTTTTTTTCATGAACAGCGTTCTTGTCTGCAGTGTAATCAACAACCTCCTGAGGACACATTGACCTTTCCGCTTCTGCATCAGAGCTGCCCAACCCAAGGTGATTTCCACTTGACTCCAGGCATCCCAGCTGAGACCTTTCATGCAACTGGAATTGGCTGCAGGATCAGCCTGGCCACACAAGTCCATGACACGTACTTCAATACTGCCTGTGGTAAGAGGTGGGAAGTCTGCAATAAATGAAAATGGGAGTGAAGCTTCTTTTGTAAGCGGTGGAGCCAGGGAGCGATCTGAAACTGTCCTGGAGCATCACAGCAGCAGCCCAGCCTGTGACACTCCAAAGCTTCACTGGTGAGGAGCTGGGACAGCTCATGAAAAAAAAAAAAAAAACTGAATTGTGTACTCAGAGCATCAGGGGCAAGACAGCCTTTGGTGCTAGACTCCGATCTCCTGCTCGGTGAGCTAAAATAACCATCATGGGAGAGTGTCGTGGTTTAGCCCCAGCTGGCAACCAAGCCCCACACAGCTGCTCGCTCACTCCCCCACAGTGGGGCGGGGGAGAGAATCAGAAGAGTAAAAGCAAGAAAACTCGTGAGTTGAAATCAAGACAGTTTAATAGGGAAAGCAAAAATCCATGCACGCAAGCAAAGCAAAACAAGGAATCCATTCACCACTGCCCATGGGCAGGCAGGGGTTCAGCCATCTCCAGGGAAGCAGGGCTGCATCACGCCTAACGGTTACTTGGGAAGACAAATGCCATCACTCCAAACGTCCCTCCACCCCTTCCTTCTTCTTCGTCCCAGCTTTATATACTGAGCATGATGCCATATGGTAGGGAATATCCCTTTGGCCAGCCTGGGTCAGCTGTCCTGGCTGTGTCCCCTCCCAGCTCCCCGTGCACCCCCAGCCTTCTCGCTGCAGGCCGGCACAAGAAGCTGGACTGTCCTTGGCTGCTCAGCAGCAACTCAAAACATCAGCACATTATCAACAGTTTCTCATCCCAGATCCAAAACACAGCCTCACACCAGCTTTTGTGAAGAAAATCAACTCTGTCCTGGCTGAAAACAGGACAGAGAGTCAGGCACAGAAGGCAGGGAGCACAGGTGAATGTTTGAATCGGAGGGATTTAGCCTAACCTAGGCGGGACAGGGACATGCGCACCTCTGCTATGGAGAGAGCCAGGCCATCGCTCCAGGAGGTCCTGGCCACCTAGTGATTCACACCAGGTCAGCAGATACCAAATAGCTTCAGCCCAGCTAAACACAACTCTCACAGCTGCAATGGGGACGGCATGCCCAGGCAACGGGCAGCTTTGTTGCTCAGCGGAGGTGTATTTTAAAACTTTTTTTTTTTTTTACGTTGATATCTGCCAATCTAGACAAAGTAAAAACCTGTGAAAACACCATTACATGTTTTCATATTTATTTTTCCTCCACTGATTTCCAGTTTGCCTTTTTTTCTCCTCTCTTCAACTCAGGCTGACAAACACAAAGTCATATTGAATTCTCCATCTTATATGTCAGGCACCAGGTGATAAAGATCTGTAAACCAAATGCAGAGGCTGTGCATGCATAATGAAGGGAATAATGTAATTCTGTAGAGCTTTTATAATGATTCCTCATGAAAGCAGTGTACTTTGTGACATAAATCTGTGACCACAACCTTTTCAAACATGGGCTTCTATAGAGAGCTATTACTTAGGTGGGGATGTAAGATTGATTTGTACAATGTCATTGTACCATGATGACATTGATTCCATTACCAGTATTTATTTTCTAAGATTTCCATATACAGGTCATGTACCTTTTTAAACTACCATAGCAAATGGAAGTTCAGTGGCAGATCTGCAGCTGTACTTGGGCTCCCCTTTCTCCCTGGCGTAGCATATACCCCCTGCCCAAACTGCACTGGGCGTTTCACGTTAGGACATGGTTTAGTGGGAATGATGGTGTTGGGTTGATGGTTGGACTTGACGATCTTAAGTCTTTTCCAACCGTAACGATTCTGTGATTATTCTTTCAGAGGTGTAATGCTCTGCATTTTGCTACGAGATCATTTTCTGATTTAGTAAGGAAAAAGGAAAAAGTACTAATATATGTTTTTGTGTGCTCCTAAAACCTACTTAAAATTGCTTGAGCAGGTTTTTAAAGGCCAACGCAAGGACCTTGAGCGCTCTTCTCCAACTCTGTCAAAGGATTAAGAGAGACCGCCTCTAGGCTGAGACTTTGTATGAAGTTATATTGACTTTTTTTAAGCTGAGCTATATATTTCCAAACACCAGGGTTTCTAATGCAAATGCTACAGCCTTTCACTGTAGCAACTTAGAGGAGCAATGCTATGATTTTAAGAAAGCTGTCAGATTAAGTGACTGCATGGTTACACCATGATATTAATACATGTTCTTAACTGTCAATTAGTTAACTGGCTAATAAAAAGAGCCTAGCTTATAGGATTTTACTAATGAATATAATGCTTTGTTTCTGGGCAAAACATATGCTTTGGATATATAATTAGAAAAAGCCCCCCTCTTTCTCCCCCATCGAGAGAGCATGTGCAGCTGAATAAAGGAGCTCATTATACCTGCGAGGGGTCAAAGTCTGTGGATCTGTAGCTTATGGTATTATGACAGATTACAAAATCACTCTATTATGTTAGTCAATCTGTTTCCAAGCACAAACTAGCGGGGAGCAGGGCACTAGAACCTCCCGAGCAGGGCGCCCGTTGGCTTTCCCTAGAGGTCTTATGATGGGTCAGCTGGCGGTGACACCACCTCTGACAGCTCACGTGTCAGACCTTCCCTGCCTGACTTCTGCCTTTGTTACCGCAGAGCCTCTTCACCGACAATCAGTCCCCGCTTCAGGTTGCAAAGAGCTCCCAGTAAGAGCTGAAACAAACTTGAAATCTGTGGGTAGCCATCACTTGTGCTAATGAAAGGGAAAAGCAGAGCACTTATGCTCCAGCTGACCTCTCTCAGGCTCTTGCCTTAAAAAAAAGAAAAAAAAAAATTAAAAGGTTTTATTTAGAGAGGGGAGCAGCTAAACAGCAACAGTTTGTGGGAAAGCAGTGCGTTCAGCTTTAGTGCGTTTGTCAGTTTAAAAGGAAAATAGCAATTCATATGCAGGATAAAGAGATTTAGGACATGATAGAGATCCTAAGAAATATTTGACTTTCCTAATCTTCCAGGGAAATTATTCTGCCGGAAAGTCTTATTCAGTCAACTCAGCATAAAAATCCTTGGTACCAAGGGGAAAGAAAATCCTCTTGTATTCGAGAAACACAACAGTAGTCAGTACTGTGGGCACATACATTTCTGCTGGACCGCACCTTTCCGAGGTCCCACTGAACACAGGTGGTTCCACCACTGCCTCGGGCTGGTTGTTTCGCCCTCACACCGGGGCCAGGAGGGCCCCAGCACGCAGAAAGACCGGGGCGTAAGCCAGAACCGGCAGGCTGGCGTAGGTAGCCCCCGCGGACTGCAACTAACGAAGCCACCTTTGTGCCCCGTGGCCAGTTGACTGTGGTGCCCAGGAAGATGCAAAGTCTGACCAAGCTTCCCTTGCAGCTGGGACTTGCACAGGCTCCATCATGTGGGATTTTGTCATGTCTAACCGACAGTGAGGTCAGGCTGCAGCCTTTCTGGGGGTTATTTCTAGGTAATTTCTTTCCTCTTTTCAGCTGCCCTTATCATGAAACTCGTAGAAACTCATTTCTCTCTGTGTCTTCTCCCCCCAGGTCCAATTTGATTAAGATTTGCCAAGAGATTCAAAAGCTGGGAGGGTGTAATCTGCATCCACACCCCGTGAGCACGCAAGCTCGCTTTCCCCAGGAAGCCAAGCTCAGAAATGTGCTTGCCCTCTTACTCACTGAGGGTTGTTTTTAAACACCGTGTTGAGAACACACTTTTAACCATCCCATGTTAACCATCCCACTCGACAGGCATCGAGTGTCACACAGCGGCAGCAATAGCAGCGGCAGGTTCTCTCATGGTTAAGTGACCTCAAAAGACCTGAGAAGAGAGGATAGCAAGAATGGGGAAAGAAATGCATATTTAGTTCTCACAGTCCAAGATCACAGACAGCCAAAGGTGGTGGGCTGTGTCAGAGAGGGGGCACAGACAAGCCGGGAATGGTTTGCTATTGTCTCTTTTTTATTATGTGGTGATAAATCAGAGACTGATGGAATGAACACCATTTAAAACAGCAAGCTGAGTCAAAACTCGGGTTAGGGCTGGCCCCAAACTGCTGGTGAGTTCTGCCATGCAAGTGCCCTCGTGTTCACCCTAGATTGGGCTCAGCAAGCATTTAAGGAGCTGTTCGGCTCACCCTGGCACAGATGGGGGGCTCCCACATCTGATGGGGACCACCCTGACTTCCAGGGACCACAGCAGGAACTTAGATTCCAAATCCACAGAACGTTCCTCCTGGAGACACCTGTGTTTGGGGTCAGGTGCCACCAGAAACATACCATAGGACAGCCACGGCATCAGGAGAAGGAGCCACAGCCCCTGGAGGACACAGGGTGGCCAAGAAGAGATTTTTGTAGGGTGATGTTGGACACCATCCGGCCCCAGCAAGGAGCTGGGCACGGGGTCTAATGCCCAGCAGCCCTTTCTCAGCATCTTTCTGGAGCCACTGGGTTCACTTCCAGAGGTGCCTCTGCGAGAGTGGGTAACTGAGAAGTTCAGCATAATTGGAAGTTGGGGCAACTGTCTCTGGGTGGCCCTGCTTGAGCAGTCGGGTTGGATCAGATGACCTCCAGAGGTCCCTTCCCCCCTCAACCATTGTGTGGTTCTATGATACGGTGAGGTAGACCAGCATGTATTTGACGTATATAACAATACTGAGATGTAGATTCATTTCATAGCTTGCATGAAGTAAGGGCTATGATTCTGGAATCAAACCACCATTGGAGTGATGATGGATGAATTTTCAAAGCCACCGCTGCAGGCTCACATACTGGCAGCAAGTAGAGGGCTGCTCGCGGACGTGGCTGAAACACTGCAAGGAAGCACTTGGGGGAAGAACCAAGGACTTGTGTGAAAAGCAGGCGGAAGCAGCCGCTTACAGGACACAGTGAGGAGTTTCTTCCAGCCTGTGGACTCCAAGAGCTGTGCCAGCTGTCCTGCCCTGGGCACACATCCGTGAAGAGGTGGACCACTGCTGGGACACCCAACCCTAAGCGACCCACGCACCACCCTGAGCTCCTGCTTCTCCTCCATGTGCCTGCCCATTTCGGCAGCAGTTTCCTTGGCATCGCAGCTCCCTGCTGGTTCCTGGTCAGTGAGGCCCCAGGATGGCAGCCCACAGCCGTGGTGAGTGGCTGTGGTTGTTCTGGGGACCTGTAAAACCCCTGGTGTTACCTCTCCCACCAGCTCCTCCTGGCTGCACCCTGGAGCTTCCTTGGTGTGCACCAAGCGTTCGTGCCAGCCCTGCTCCCGGTAATAAACTTCACTGCAGCTGCAAAGCAGCCTCGTAATTTCAACTTTGCCTTTTTCAGTACCCCTCCAAATTAGCCAGAAAAGCTCTGAAGTAAAATACAGGGTGAAAAATTAAGTAGGAAGCCTCTTCCTTTCTCTTTGAACCATCAGTTCAGGTGAGGAGAGGGAGAATTTCCCATAATCAAGCTTTGCTGTTATTATAATGAGACCTGAAGGGAACTTCTTATTTACCAGGGAGCAACCTTCCCTGGCGAACACCAGGAAGTCAAAATCAGAATATTCAGAGCAAAGTGAGTTTCCAAGGTTTTGAGAAAAGATAGGTTTATTTTTTTCCTGTTAATCATCTCAAAGACAGACGGTCTGTCAAGTCTCTTTCTCTTGGAGATAGTATGTGTTGTATTTTCAGGAGCTAGCTTTTCTTCTCAAATACATTCACAGATTTTTCAAACACATCCCATTTCTTTGCAGAACATACAGCATTATCAGTCATAAAAACACCTTGTTAATCCCCAGAAGCTGAATCCAGGCACGGCAAAAGTCAGTTCATGTCCCTGGAGATCAGCAGAGGGACATTAGCTTACACCAGGCAACAGTTTGCTCTGATGTATTTGGCTAGCAGCCGAGGAGTTCATGACTTTTATATGTTTCAACAAAAGACATTGAAAAGAGCTTTTGATATGGTTATTTGGTGAAAGAGATCAAACATTTCCCCTTTGCATTAATTCTTTTTATGTTTTCAGTATATAAACTGAACAAAACTCGTTCTGCAGGTGTTCAGGCACATGGTTTGAGAAATAGATATTCGGGGCATATGTGCTACTGGGGCAACGGCAGAAAAGAAAAGGCAGAGGTTTATGAAATCATGGAGAACATGAACTGAAAAGGATGAGTCCTACCCATCGCGCTAGAAGTGGCAAGAACATTAGAGACAGGCTCCTGGACTAGAGATGCCCCACTATGGCAGCTCTTATGTTCTCCAGTCGGCATTGCTCTGAGGCAGTTAGAATCACAGAGCACTTTGGGGCGGAAGGGACCTCTAAAGGCCATCTAGTCCAACCCCCACGCAACGAGCAGGGACATCTTCAACTAGAGCAGGTTGCTCACCCCAGCTGCCACCCCAAAGCTCATCCCTGTGGAGCTGCGGGTGCCCAGGACATGTGTTGCAACAACACAAGAATTGAAGCTGCCCGGTTTCATTAGCTGCAATGCCGGCCGGGTCCCTGCCTGCCCGCTCCTGGGCCCACGGCAGGCTTGGGC
>NW_010526281.1:3611-3913 GCF_000687285.1 Phaethon lepturus | reverse complement strand
GGATGAGGATGAGGATGAGGATGAGGATGGAGTGCAGTGTTGAGCCGTGCTCCTGGCTGTCTGCCGCCCTTGGCATCACGAGCTGTGCCCTGCAGCCACGAGCCCAATGCAAAGCCACAAATCCCACCACCTTCTGCCCCAGCCCACCGGTGCAGACGTGCCAAAAGCCCCTGCTGAGGCTTCCCGCAGGGCTCCTGGCCTCGAGAGGAACCTGTGGCCTGGGCCACTGAGAAGTCGGCCAGCTGGCTGCTCTGGGCCACACGGCAGCATTTGCATCTCTCGCCAGCGCCCGCCACAGGCAC
>NW_010526281.1:1930-3389 GCF_000687285.1 Phaethon lepturus | reverse complement strand
GAGGAAAACCTGGACTCTGAGGGGCTTTGAGAAATCAGCGGCGCTGGCTGCGGGCGTTTACGTAAGGCGGCTGCGGTGCGCAGTGCTGGCGGCTGAGCCGGGGCGTTGCCAGATGCACCGGCACCCGGGGAGCTCTGCCAGCACCTGCGGGCAGCTGGATTTTGGAAGGCAACTTGGGTTCACCAGTGCCAGCTTGCTGGGTGGCTCCAGCTCCACCCGGGCTCCCTTCGGAAGACGGACCCTGCGGGCGAGGGCACCGAAGCGGGGGGATGTGGGAAGCCCCGCGGCCATTCCCCAGGGAGGCAGGACGCTGCAGGGCGCTCTCCATCGGGAGCCAGGGATGACGCCGGGCCCCCCCGCGCCCCACCAGACCCACGTCCGCCGGCACCCTACCCCGCTGGAAGCAGCCGTTTGAGCTGTGCTTCACGCAGCGCGTGAGGGAGGGATGGGTGGGACGAGGCAGATGAGACAAGCCTCTGGCCGTTTATTAAACAGGAAAAAGGAAGAAGCCCTCTCTCATTTCCCTATTATTTTTGACACGGTGCTGCATCCCCCACCTTCCTTCCCCGCACTCGGCGCGAGTGCGGGAAGGGATGTGGTCTGTCCGTCTCACCGCTGTTTTGGGGAGGAGAACTTACCCCTACCTGGGTACGTTGTCCCTGGCTGAATACACCCAGTCAGGATTAAACTGAGCTGAAGCCACCCAGAATGAAATCTGCTCTCCATCCTCGCCACGCTCCGCAGACCCTGTGGCCATGGCCCCTGCGAATGGCACCGGTCTCAGGGGCCTTATTAAGAGCCTAACGAAGAGCCACAAACAGAGCCTGGGATTAGGTGACCTGGGCACGGTACTGGGGGCAGCCGCTCCGCCGTCCCCCCCAGCGGCGCAGCGGGCGTCCAGGAGGGGCTGCCTCCTCCTCTTCCTCCCCCTCCTCCTCTTCCAGGAAGGTCACAGTTCACGTGTCCCCCCGACCTTGGCAGAAATAGCACCCACTAATCTGCAAACTAAGCAGCTCTCCTGTGTGCAATTAAAGAGATCACAAGTCCCTGCCCTGGGCAACGTGTGCTGACAGCTAAAGCCCTGGGGAGCGGAGCTGGTGGGTCTGGTGTGCCGTGGTGGCTCCCAGTGGCTCCCAGTGGCTCCTGGTGGCCACAGGGCCGGGAGCACAGGTGGGCTGCATTTGGGAGGGGTTGGTACCCAGGTGATGAAGGTCACTGAGCTGATGCAGAGTGCTGGGAGGAGGCTGCTGGCAGCTCTGGCATGGAGGCACAGCGGTGGGCAGGGGCATCCCAACCTCGGTGCTCAGCAAAGGGGGCTGAGCCAGAACCAAGCGTACGCTCAAAGCAAAGGGTCTGGCCGAGCAAGCAAGGACTTGAGGGATGCTGGAGGTGAGGAAGATGAGTGGGGCCTCGCTGGAGCAGTTTGCAGGCTGCCCTGGGCTTTCTGTGGGGTCTGCGC
>NW_010526281.1:1568-1816 GCF_000687285.1 Phaethon lepturus | reverse complement strand
CGGCCCCTCCCGGGGGCCCCCGTGCCCCGGCGGCAGCCGAGGAAGGATGGTAGCAGGAAGCGCTTCTCTCCCAGCCGGTCGTAAGGCAAATCCACTCTGCGCTTTCAACAGTTTTCTATTTGCAGCAGCAAACGTTGAATTAATGATGTGCTAATCAGGTCAGGAAAGGCCAGCCTGCGGCGTTATGAAATGGCGTGGGGTTGAGCAGATTGCCCGGCGGTGCCGGGGGACAGTGGCAGGTCTGTGTC
>NW_010526281.1:0-1466 GCF_000687285.1 Phaethon lepturus | reverse complement strand
CCTGCCGCTGCAGCCCCAAGTCTTGCAAGTGCCTTCGCCCCGTCATCTTGTACATGGGCGTCCCTGTGGCAAGGGAGTCCCGTGTGCCCTGGACCACTGCAGGTCACCTCTAGGCGACCGGCCGCATGGGCACGTTGGCCATACAAAAGTTAGCCACCTGTCAGCCATCCAGCAAAGCGCGTCAGGGAGGGATAAAACCCCGCAGGTCCCCCCCGCCCCTCTGCCATCTCCATCCACCCTCGTGCCCAGGGCTGGCCCAGCTCCACTTGCCACGGGAGCAGCTGTAGAGAGCCACTGTGGGAATCTGCACCTGCGCCCCTGCCCGCACCCCTGCCCGCACCCCTGCCCACCGGGAGCAGAGCTTCCACCTCAATTACCATCACCTTGCTCCTAAGCCCACTTTGCCAATCTCCGTAAGCTGCTTTCTCAGGGCTCCAGCAGCAGCCGTATTTATAGCCCACTCTTACTCATGAAGCGTCTCCCCAGTTAATAAACTAATAGGATTCTTCCCAAAAGTACTTCTCCCACGGTGCGCGCGCACCCCCTCCCCACGCATCTCCAGCCGAAGCCAAGCAGGCGAGATTAGATGCCAGGGGAGGGACCACCGGCCGGGTATAAGAAGCAGCAGGACTGGGAGCAGCCTGTAGTGACTGGGTGGCAGTGGGACGTGCTGGGAGAGGAAGAGGAGCGCGTCCGTCTGTCTGCCCGCCTGCCTGTCTGTCCGTCCACCCGCCAGGTGAGTGCTGCCTGGGCCCTGCCAGTGCTTTGGGGCATGGACTCTGCTGTTTTGTAAAACACTTCGGGCAGGGACGTTGGTGCTGCACAGTGGCTGGAAGGAGGGTGGTTTGGGGCCAAAAAAGGAAAAATGTGGCCAAAAGGATTTCAGCGTGGCTGAGACAGAGGGCATGGGCAGAGGGGTCGGGTAGGAGCGTAGGAGAGCTTAGCCAAGCCAGGAGGGGTCCCAGTCCCCCCCTCTGCGGCGTGGGAGATGCAGAGGGGTTCAGTTCTTCTCTCCTCCACCTTTCATCGCCTCGTCCCCAATTCCCAGGCTCTGCAGAGGGCCGAGCCCGCGGCACCGCTCTGCTCCTGCTCCTTCGCACCTCCTCCTGCTGCTGCCCAAGAAACCTTGCGGGCGAGGAAGCCCGAGCTTCACATCCCGCAGCACCGAAAGGCATCAAAGATCCTGTGTTTGGGACTAATGCCTTGTTTTCTAGTGGGGAAGAGGATCATCTCCCCCCATATCAATTTCTTTTTTCTCCCCAGCATCCCTGTGGTTGCGTAAAGAAACAACTGCCCACACACCCCTGGGGCTTAAAATCCTGCCTGGGCTTAAGCTCTGCTAATGTCAGAGCTGCCTAACTTTAAGCAGCTGAGCTCATCCCATCTAATCTCCCGATGAATCAGCTGGTGATCTATGTGATATTTATGGTTTAATTCTGGACACCAAGCTTGAGCAAGCAAAATGC
>NW_010526280.1:0-561 GCF_000687285.1 Phaethon lepturus | reverse complement strand
GGGGCTGAGGCGCTCCCCTCCTCCCGCCTTCCTCCGCTCCCTCCCCGGCTTGGCCAAGTGATGTTCAGCTATTACACAGTGTCAGGAGATGAATTACATGAAATTATAATTACATTACCCTTGCCTGCTCTGGGCAAAACGCGAAAGGTCATCTTTCCTCTCCTCGCTGCCTGATCTTTAATATGTTAGGCCACTTAGAGACACTGCCGTGACATTTACAACAGGTCCAGGGCGAGATGCTGCACAGGCACTTGCACGTTTTTCTTCTTCCAAGGGACACGGTTTGGCTGGGGACAGCCAGAGCTACGCTGAGCCCCTCGCTGTGGGAGCCGGGGCTTGCTGGAGGGCTGCGTGCTCGGCCCCACACCGGCACGGCGGAGCCAGACGGGTAAGCCGTTTCCCACATCGCTGGGAGCGGAGGGTTTTCTGGGAGCAGTCACCCCAGAACACGGCAGCTTTCCCATCTCTCAGCTTGGAAAAAACTGCTATGACTGTAGGAGGAGGAATGCCCAGGACGGGCGTGAAGCGCTGCTGGCGAGGCCAGCTTGCAGCACGGGTGAC
>NW_010526279.1:1074-16844 GCF_000687285.1 Phaethon lepturus | reverse complement strand
GTGGAAACCCCGCTCCCAGAAGAGCTGCTTTGGTACATATTCAAAAAAGCAGTTTTGCCTTAAATGAATAAACAGGAAACAGGGGGTTGAGCAACTGTTTCTTTTTTTTTTAATGTATCTATGACAAACTACATGATTTTTACCGACGAATGTCTTGACGACAAAACATGCAGCGTCCAACCTTGACTCAAAGAAAACTTTGCCGTTGAATTTAACGGGAGCACGTTCAGGTCTGTAATCTGCAACTAGAGCTCTTTGCTGCTTTTTTTCCCCGCAGATCCCTCTAATCGTTTAGCAACCATGTGTATTTTCTAAAGAGGTTTTCTGTATGTCCCGGGGTATGAAATCACAATGGGAAAGAAGTGCTGCTTATAAACTGTGAGCAACTGCAATCTGCCTCCAGCTCTGGTGGTAACACCCTGTGGATATTTGCTTCTCAGAGATTAGAGGAACAAAGCAAGAAGAGAGCAGCGTTCCATTGTGGTAGAGCATATAATATTGTGATTATTACTCATGCCCTCCATCTAATTAATCATTTTGTGTGTTATTTGAAGGCAAACAGGGCCTTTGGTTCATTATCGCTTATACATACACAGAACTGGAGTCACTTCAGTGCTGTCAGACTTGGTTAATCCCTGCCTGGGTTTTGTACATGTCTGGGTATCTGAATCATGTACATGGCAAATGATCTACTAATATGTTTGCTCCACCAGTTTGTTCATATGGAGCCAAATATATGAAAGCATTCAGACTCCGGAAAGCGCAGATATGGTCCTAATGGACTTGACAAAGGCACCTCATGTTAAAGGTTGTGAAAAAAGGCGTTGCTGATGAAATGCTTTTTTTCTTTTTTCTTTTTTTCTTTTAAAGTATTTTGTTTGCATTTCTTGTATTATTTATTTTATCCTGCTCAGTGTTCTGAACTGGGAGGCAGGAAAGGGGATCAGGAAAACTCGGAACTCTCTGAAAACAGAATTAGGGGGCAAAAAAGTCGATTTAATCTAAAGCAGAGAAAAAGGGTAATTGCTGAAGATCAGTGTTTTGTCATACCCAAGAATGAGAGCCAGACTATGAGCTGCAGCTCAGACAGCTACCAGAGTTACTGTGATGCTGCAGTGGTGGAATAAATCACAGTGGTCACCTGGTTATCTGGGTAGCTACAACGTGCAGTAATCCTGCCTGCCCAGCCCATCAGGGCAGCTGCCCTGATCCTGCCTCGCTGCATGGTAGCCTTTCTTACCCTGTCACGCTGAAAATCTGGGCCATGAATTTTAAAATTTAAAGAAGCTCCATATCCTGTTCTTCTCTGCTCATCTGTACAAGAACAGAGTCTGTTTTCAGGCTCTGCACTTGGAAGACTTAACATTAAGACTGTAACATTTTGATTACAAGTGATATAAAATGCAGTTTGCTTTATTTCCTAATTAATGACAGTACATAAGGCAACAGTAAACTCAATTGCTTCCAACAGCTTTTTATATTCACTTGGAGACATTTTCAGAAATATGACTCGTGTACCCAGCAAAATCTTTCCTTGACCAGATGTAGAAGGAAAGCACTTTTATTGGCTCCATGATAATATCACTAAAGAGGAAACAAGCTATAAAAATAAAAAAAATCCCACATTGAATTTAAGAGTTGCTAAACTGAAAGATATAGAAACAAATACAGAGGAGATAATAAGGCCTTTTACTGATAGTGGTGTCCTGTGTAAATAATGCAGACACTGAATAAGTCCCTCTGCAAAGAGACTCATTAGAAACATGTACATCAGCCCGGAGCAATTACTTTGATTGTTCCCCGGTTGTTTTTCACAATAAATGTCTGCAGACCCACCAAGGTTGCAGCCATTTTGCTCACCACCTGTCCTTGTAGATGTATGACCATACTGAAAACAGATAAGCGCGATGTATTTCCCACCCAAAACTGCAGGCTTGTTGCTTTACAGAGCAACTTTCAGGAGAAGAGCCAGCCCAGGACAATATATTAAACAAGCCTGTTCAGAGAGATGGAGAATGAAGCACCCACTTCCATAAGGAATGAGTATAGCCAAGGAATATATTGACCCACAGCTGTCTGGCACATAGATCTTGTCTTGGGTTTGCATCTGCAAAGGAGTAGGATGCCTCTGAATTTTGGTGAAATTTGTGTAGACCTTGCCTCCCTAGATGTCAAACCTGTGCACGAAAGAGTCTTTAATTCATAGGGGTTTTTTGCTTGAAATTAAAGGTAATGATCTTCTCTACACATTGGCACTCCAAGAGCTCAACAGCAGGTTTTTGGAGATGGGAGATGTCTGCGTCTCCCTCAAGCATGGGGGCAAAGGGGACATTGCCACATTCTGTCCTGCAGCTCCAGGTTGGAGAGTTATGTGTGTCCATTGGGTAACATGGGCATCGGGAGCTCAGCACCAAGGTGGGAAGCACCCAATAAGTGCGAAATTACACCTCAATTACACCATCTAAGAGTTTAGATGAAAGACATACTGGTGGGTGGCTCAGCTCCACAAGCTGTTGTTTATTGCTTAGCATCAAGTCATAGCAAGGATGGTAAAGTGCTAATGAACAATCGGCATCATTTTGAGAGGTTGTAGCAGTGACAGTTGTTGGCTGTTGGATCACCTTCAACAGCCTCTTTGACTGGCATAGTGCCCTAAGAGAAAAGTTGCCATCAACTAATTGGAAACACCAACGATCTCCTCCTCAAGTGATCTTACTGGAAAATCAGAGCTACATGCTGTTGTTATGAGCAGAACAACAGGACAGGCTGCCTGCCCCTCTGAAGAGCAGTACAGAATTAAGGTGTCGGTCATGCAACCAGCTTTAATAAAGGAAAATTGAAATATTTTGAATTGACATCCTTCTTAGACAAAACCCCATAACCTCACTTTGCAGAGGTATAGCCCGAATACCCACACTTCAAACCGCCTATCTCCTGGGTGAACTGCAAGTACAGAAGTCTAGAGAAGCATTCAACTGAAAGGCAGGAATGACAACTAAGTTTCCTAAGGTAGATTTTCTTTTTTTTCCCCTGGTTTTAAATATTTTGACTGGGGAAGGTCTAATGAAAGGACAGAATAAATGAGCATGGGAGGCTACAGCCTTTGGCAGCATGTTAGAAATGTAATGTAATAATAAAAGTAAACTGAAAGCCAGTCAGAGTGAAAATATATACATTGAGGACACTTTGGCCTTTGTATTTGTACTGTACGTCAGTATTCTGAAGGTAAGGAGGAGGGTAAATGATACCCAACAAGCAGAACGATAAAGCTGTCTCGGAGCTGTAAAATTTCATGGTAGCGTGGGGAAAGATGGGCAGTGAGAGTCAAGACTGAGCAAGACAACAAATTAGGTTTGTGTATCACTGTTCCTAAGTGACAATAACCCCCATTTCCCTCTTCTTGGTGTCACAGGTTTCCTCTTCTCTATGCAAGTCTTCCAGAGGGATTGGACAAAGCCAACCCAAAGCCCTTCTCCAGCACGAGCAGGGCAGTTGTTACATGTTCAGCTTCTGAAGGCAACTCCTACTTTGTCATGACCATCCTGTTGTGGCATCGGAAAGAAGGACATCTCCTTTGGCAAGGCTGGAAAATGGGACCCCTGGAACAGGAAAGCATAAAAATAGATATGGAGAAAATTGAAGGGAAAGCAAGGAGCCATCTAACATTTCCCGAGATCCCCTTCCTTTGTGACGGCACAATCCTCGCAAATGAATCAGAGCACCTATTTGCTCAAAAGAGTTAATCTTTATTAACAGTCCCAGATTGCCCTTCAGCTGGTGTACAGCCTGGTTCAAAGGTTTTCAAGAAAAACAACATACCATAAACCAAAGGGCAACGCTAATTAGAAGCAATGTAATTTCTCTGAAAACAGCAATACCTTTCTGTGGGTTAATAACCGGAAATTAAATTTCATGTATGTTAGCATAACCCATCATAAAGCACCAGGTGAATAAGGGGGCACAGGCAATAAGGGCAAGGGTTCGGAGTACACACAGTCGCTGTCCTACAGCAACCCCTATTCCTTGGTCAGAGTCAGTATTCCCAAAAGATTTGTTTTCAGCCTTGATTCCCCTGGTTGAAGGAAACGGTTTGCACAACGTGGCTGCTGTTGCTGCTTCGGTGGTGGAATAAGGGTGGTAGAATAAGGAGGGACTAGTAAATTTGGCTGTCCCCAGCAGCCACATTGCTCTGCTTGCGTCCTGGCACGTGGAACTGGGGCAGCAGCAAAGGGTTGCTGTGACTTGTCCCTCCAGTTTGATGTTCCCCCAGTCCAGTGCTCAGAGGTCACTGGTGCTTTGGGTGACTATGCCTTCTATGCTGGATGCACAAATGAAAGACTAGTCTTAGAAAATGAATAGAGTTTCAATGTTAAAATGTCGTGAAATGGAGAGCGGGTACAAACGCGTGCCGGGATTGAGCTTGCTGATGATGGCATTGCCCGAAATGGAAACTCAGCTAATATTTGGACTGCAGGGTGTGTGTCTCTTATAAGGAAATGGCTTAATCTGGAAAAGGAGGCAGAAACACAAGGTCAGATCCCTCTCTCCTCCGTCCTCATTTCCTCTGCTGGCTGCCCAGACACTGCAGAGGAGTCAAGAGGTTGATGTCTCTGAGACTGGTCCCCGGGATGTCTCTCACCAGGGATTCCTGCAGTGTGAACCCCCCACCCAGAGCACTGGCAGCTGCGAGGGGCGAGTGCTGGGCAGGGATGGCCGAGCACCTCTAGTTCGGTGACATCTTGCAGGTAGTACGGTCCTGAGGAGATGGATCCTGCCCAGAAGTTGCCCTGACCCTGCACAATATAATGAAGTCATCTGTAGGTCAAGCCAGACTGATCACAACATTTCATTGGAGATACCATCACGGACCATCTGCTTTCCTGGGAGCTCAGTCATGAACAAACGAGATGTGACCTCAGGCATTTATTGTGTCTGTGATGGCACTCCCTCCACCTGGGAAGCCCACACCTCTGCTGCTTAACACACTAGAGAAATGTGTGCTGTTATTTGCTTTATTTCCAGCTGGTGATGGTTAAGCTGAAAGGTGGGAAAGCCCAAAAGCCAGCATATGCCTGGGCAAGAGAAGCAGCTCTCCATCTACAGCGTGGGCTGCAGAAAGGGTGGTGACAACCACGCGGCCCGGAGCGGGCACGGCTCTTTGTGGCTGCAAACCATGAGTCTGCTCGTGGCAAGCTGCTGCTGCGTGGGGTCTATTTTGGTTTTGCCTGTCGCTGTGTTTGTGAGACTTTTTGTCTGTAGGCCTCTCTCCCACTGAACCCATCCATCACCGGCGCTGACAGAGGTTCCTGCTGCCCGAAACGGCCAGGAAGACTTGGTGGAGCCAGAACCTCAGGGGTCAAGTCCAGGTTGTCGTGTCTGAGTGAATGCTGCTCAGGATACGCGCGGCCCGACGTTGCATTTGGAAGGCAGCAGAGGACCGAGAGGCAGGAGAAGGAAGGGTCGGATGTAATCTTTCATCCTGTGAGCAAGCATGTGGGATGGGAATATTTCTTTTTGCCGCTGCCATGGGTCTGGCCCCGAGTGGGTGGAGAAGAGGGGTCCCCAGCCCAGGCAGAGAGCAGCTGCTGTCTCCGCAGCCCTGGCACAGCTCTCCTGGGAATCTGCTCGCTATTTTTGGCTGCAGGAAAAATATAAAGGCAGAAAAGGTCGGGGACGTTGTGCTGAACTCAGTGGCGCTTCTTGTGCAGATGAAGAAACAGAAGATCTAAAGGCACAAATGTGTCGCGGTCGTGGTCCAGTGGCGATGTGAGAGCCGAGGAGGAAGGTGCATCCACGGCGTCGACCTGATAGACACAGCCGTGAGCTCCGGGTACCCCAGGGCAGCTGCCTCCCAGCTCACCCTGTAAAGCAGGTGGTGGACGCACTGGGCTTCCTTCCTCTCCAGGGTACCACCACCCTCTTCCTCTTTGCTCTCACCAGCGACCCCAGCAGTTACGAGTACTGTAAATAAATAATATGCGCAGCTGGTTTTACCCAGAGCTATTGCCCAAAGCTCACTGCACCACGTCCCCCAGTACTCCCAGTGCCAATGCTCAACTGGTCCAGGCTGGCAGCCCTTATTCACCTGCCAGTCTCACCCACGGAATGTCGTGTCTCCCGTGTGGGTGGGGAACATTGCCCTGGGGCTGAGCCCCCAGCACACAGCTGCTCCCATGTGCTACCCCAGCTAACGGGGACTGTGGCACGCCACAGCCCACCTCGGCACCCCAGAGATGGGCACCCACCGGGCTTCCCTCAAGCAGGCACTGGAGATCCCCTGCTGAGCAGTAACAACAGGCACCCTGCTCATAACCCACTCCCAAAAGGCACTTTATTCGGTCCCATCTCGCTGAAGGATGCTTTACCCGCCGTCGTACCCTCCTCAGCAGCTGCCTCCTGCCCCGGCAGCAGCCCCAGCCGGCGTGCGCAGAGCAGCGAGCACCCAGTCACACTTACATCGTTTCAACACATTTACTTAATTAGTTTATCAAGAAATGTGTTTGGCCTGGTCTGATACTCGGGAAATGCTGCCTGTCATTTGCAGGCATCCTGTGGGGCCCCGGGGAGCTGACAGACACTGGCTCCTTCCTATCTCTCCTTAACTCCATTTGCTGGGCCTATTTCCCATTATTTTTTTTTTTTTCCCATGTAGCAGTCCCTCGCCATTTTGGGATTAAACTAATAGATAAGGAAATTATGGCTAAAACAAGACCATCAGAGGTAGGGGAACAACGTGAGTAAGGACTGGGAAAAAAAAATGTTAAATCAATGAAAGTGTAGGAACTTGAAATATTTTTTATGCCCCTCCAGCTAAATTCTCTGCAGATCAGAGCCACTTCATAGAAGTGATGATGAATGAAAAATTACTAATTATGTGTAAAATATTCATTCTGCACTTCCCTATGCAGAGCAGAGGATGCTCCGTCAATGCTGCATGGCCCAAAGGGGAGGTGGGCGCTGCCCACATCCACCCCCGGCCGTAGCACGTCCATCGGCCACTGCCCAAAGCTTTCCTTTGCAATCATCTTCCTCCAACAAAGCCTGTTTCAACGAGGGTGGGCTGGATCCAGAGGGCACCTCTTTAAGAGCCAGCAGGAAGCCCCCCAGCGCCGGCTGGAGGGGCTGGGCTGTATAAGGGGGGGTTATTTGGGTACTTGGGCGTTGGTGGAGAGCGGTGGTGAAGGCACTGCTGGTCCCAGGTGGGCTCAGGTAAGCAGCAGCTCAGTGATGAGGCATCTACCCCCATGTGAGTACTTGCTGCTCTCCTGGCATGCAGCAAACAAGGCTCAAAGTCCAAGCAAGCCCAGGGCAAGTGAGAGCCATGGACCCGCTCCTGCCTGGGGCTCCTGCAAATGCCATCTGTGTTATATGCTATGTGGTCTCAGGGCTGTGGCTCCAGGGTCTGAAGTAATCTTGGCTTCTGCCAGAGGTGCTTTATTCATGAGTGGGGAAGCTTGAAATCTTCTCCCTTCCCTCATGGGGCTTGGGTCTGAGTCCTCTCTGTTCCTGTTCCCAAACTGCCGATGAGGACATGCCACTTGCAGGATTTCTGTGCTCAAGTTTGGCAGGACATGGCCCTGGGGAACCCACCTATTCAGCTTCACCTGCAGCTATTTATCTGTATGTGGTATTACTGGGGTAACGCAGGCAGTCCTGGCTGCTTTGTGAGCTAAAAAAACAGCTAAGTGTTTTCAAGGGATTATTTCTATTCTAACACTTCCCATGACTCCTGATGACAGTCTTGGCTATCTCATTGTGTTTCCTCTTGCTTCATAATCATCTTCCATTAAATTAAGTTCATGATGTGGGGTTTTTTTGATGGGTAAAACATAATTACAGGGCGCTCATTCTTTCTCTTCTCAACGCCATATTAGCTAGCAGACAGTGAGGAAGCCAGCACTTGTGGGTACTAGCCTACTGCGTCTGGTCTTCTGGTCTCTAACAGCCAGTTAATCACTGGTTGGCGAAGTCCCATGGTGTCCTAGCTGATGTTTCATGGGCTTCATGTCTCTTATTCAACTGCATTCATGTCTCAGACCCAACGAGCTGGAGTCAGACTTGCGATGCTTACACAGCAGCCAGCTTGTTACTTGTCATTGGTACCATGAGAACAACTAACTGCTCTGGGCAAAGCTAAGGCAAAAGGGGTCTGAAGAGGGTGACTCAACCAGTTTTCAATTTGGTGGGCTTGGTGCAGATACGTCTATTCTGAAATGAAAGCCTAAGGATGAGATTTAACTTATGCAAGCTGCAGGAAAACAAACAAAAAACCAAAACCACCGAACAGTACTATGGCTTTTTCCTCCTGATAGTCAACCTTCTTAAGTTCAACAAAAATAGCTCAGGTGGGGAAAAATACTTACTCTGTTCAATGTCTGGGAGAGGAACACAGGAGGCATTTTCAGACTAGTCCTCTCTGCCTAAATATTTCTCTTAGAGGAGTCAAATCTTACCTGTGTAGGCATGCCGTGCTACAACAACAGAGACCTGTCAGCCATCACATAACCAGTAACGTTTTGGTCTCCATGCAGGCAGGCTGCTCCAGCAGCGCCAGCTCCAGGGAAAGGCAGGAGAGCTTGGCATAGACCTACGGCTTCAGCAGAAATCCCGTGAGTACTTCTGATGATCCCAAAAGGGTTTTCCTTATCTTTACACCATTACTTGGAGCTCAGATGTGTGGCTGAATCATGTCACCTAAATAAGCCACTGCAGCATCCGCTGAACAGCAGCAGAGGTCTGGGTGTGCTGTCAGCCCGATGCCAATGCTAAATGTCTGCCCATCGCTGGTGGGGTGGAGGAAAAAAAACATCTTTAACTGCTGCTGTTAAATTCTTGTTTGCACTGATGGGGCCACTGCGTGATAACTCAATGTATAATG
Source organism: Phaethon lepturus (assembly GCF_000687285.1). Classification (NCBI taxonomy): domain Eukaryota; kingdom Metazoa; phylum Chordata; class Aves; order Phaethontiformes; family Phaethontidae; genus Phaethon; species Phaethon lepturus. The sequence continues at coordinate 7,966 of NW_010526279.1, read as the reverse complement.
GCAGCTCCGTTGTCTTCAGTGTGTCTAATCCCCCCGCTCGTATTGAAACTTGTGCATCGCAGTTGTGCAACCCTGCTTAGACTGGTGAGCTAGAACTGTGGTTTATCCCCTCTGTACTAAATCAGGCAGGAGACACTGTAACTCATCCATCTGGAAAGTGATGTCTTTGTCTTCCCTTAAGATTGATGTAATTCCACTTTTCCTTGTTGGGATTAGGAGAAGCATGCTTGCAGGCTCCCATTATCGTAGTGGAGGCAATGTGGGATGGAGCGAGGGCAGGCGGTGTTGAGTGATCTTTGCCAGGTACCCAGCTGGCGCTGCCAAAGCACGCGGGGCTTTCCTCCGAACGCTTCCACCGCAGGAGAAACATGTCTTCTGCTGCCAAGGGTATAGGAATGTCACTTAGCGTGGGGAAAGCACGCCATTGCGGTATGACAGCCACTTCACCAGTCAGTCCAGCAACGCTCTGTAAAAACAAAAGGTTGCGTGCTCCATGCCAGAAGGACTATCTTCACTTACAGTGAAATACATCAGATGTCTGGCAATTTCAGGAAGCCTTTCTCAATAAAAACATGAGGAAATGGGAGTCATGAGTTACACAGCAGTGTCCTTTTATAGTTCAGGCATGTTGGCTAAATATATGTCACATTCCTATAGCTCTTCTTAGAATAAATGTTGTACAAGCTACATCCAAAGTCTGCTTTTCTTCCCCATCAAAAGCCCCTTCTAGATCCTAAGCTATCATCTCAGCCACTTACATACTGGATTTCTTTTGTTTTGGTTTTTTGAGCAAATGAATAAAGGTGGGTTCTTGTTTCTCAGATGTCACTTAAAACATAACACCATTCCTTTGACCTACTTGTATGTGCTTCTCTCCCTATCACAATATTCTTTAAAAACAGTGACATAAGACAACGAAATCTTGTCTCCATTTTATCAGTAGAAAGTTTGTGCATTCCTTGTCGAATCAGCTCTCCGAGTAGCTGCATAGCTCTGAAAAGAGCCACTCTTTATGTAGAGGGACTTAGTTCTCACTAGAAAAAGTTCAATGCATATTGTCCGATCTGACTCTCACTGCAGTCTTTTCATTCTCAGTGAAACTTAGACTGGTCTAAGTACTATTTAAGCACTTGCTTAAATTCAGGATAATCTAACTCCATCCAGGGCTCTGCTGTGCTGTAAGCAATGTTTGAAGAGTAAATGCTGGTGCCCTTGAGAAGGTGACTAGAGTGTTCTGCTTGTGCACACACGAGTCCTGAAGACCTCTGCACACTCTGCCCATGTTGCTGATTTCCTACTGCCTGGCCATGGTCCCCTGTCCTAGAGGGATGGCCTTTAGGTATCTAAGCTCAGTTCTGCTCTGGAGTGACCGGTAACATCACCCTTGTTCCTCTCTTGTTCCAACGGGCTGGGAGAATGCAGGTTTCACAGATGCATCCTAAGCTATATTTGAAGGAGTCCCTTCCTTTACTGATGCCCGCATCTCAGTAACAATGGTGTGGTGTCCACAAGGCCTGCCAAATGTCACACAAATACAGCATGAGTCACTTGCCAGCGCTAACACTCAATATAAATACTCGTTGCTAAAGAATAAATAGCCCCTCTCCTTAGAAAGGGTCCTAATATTTGTTAGGTGGCATGTGTTAAGAACACAAGAACCGGTCCCCAGGGCTCTGAATATGTGCTTAATTAAGTATGTAGCTAAGTGACAGTACGGATATAACATATATGTGACTTAGAAACATAAAGTTTTTACTTATCTTTTCCTATATTCCCCCCAAATGGCTTAGGGAGACCACCTAGATAGCGTTACTTGCTGCAGTACTAGGAAGCACGTAAGCGTCTATCAACCTCATTTCCAACTCTGCTAAGCGAGTACATGAAGGACAGTCAATTAAAACACTTCAGAGAATCTAGTAATCCGGACTGGGATTAAGAAAGGAGCATCGGTCTGCCACCGCCGCTGGGCTGGAAGGGCTGTTTGTCCTAACTATATTCCAGATTTCCCAAGGCTGTCATACCATCACACACTGCCATCATCTGTGAGCTTTATTCCTAGATAAAGATGTGAACTCCCGGCTCTTGTCACAGATAACAGCACAAAGCATTACAACGACGATACAAAGACTTAAAACTCTGCTTCAAATACTCTGCCATTTGTTACTGTCCTCAGTGCAGCTGCTGCAGGCTCTTCGCAACTGGGAGAACGGAGCTGCGAGAGCTCATATCTATGTCCGCTGCTTCCTTACGGGTTTTTTATCCTCCTGTGTTGCTGGGCCAGTGCCTCTGGACCTGCCATCAGCTGCTGTGGGGCTACTAAAGGCTTGTTATGAAGTGAGGATGTGTAGCCTTGAGGTTCTTCAGGCCACAAATGCCAAAATTTCTCAGCTGTGGCCCCATGGGCAGCAGGTACCTGATGGCTGCCATTCGACTCCAAGTGCTGGCACAGCAGGAGTGGGTGCACATCAGGGGCTCTTTGTGCTGCTGGGACCAGGATCTGGCCCGTGGCTTTCTCTCCAGTTGCACTGAAGGTTGAGAGTTGAGATCTCATTTTCCTGTTGCAAGTGTCTGACCTATCTCCACCGGAAACCTGTAATTCTGGTTCGCTTGCTACACCATAGAAAAGTTCTCCAAAAAAGCCTGCTTTTGTCAGAAAACCTGTCCTGAAATGATAAGTTGTTCAATGAAGACACATCCAGAGTCTACCACTTACAGTGGCAATGAGCGTAGAGTAATTCAAGATTATCTTTAGAGCGGTACACAGCAAGAGCTTCATCTTCTGAAGGCGGTGTCATTCCTTCAGGTAGAGTTGCACCAATTCTGGGCTGATGTAACTGATTTTGGGGAACTATTTGGATTACTGATGATGCATTTCATTGTGTGTTTAGAGCTAGAAAAGCTCCTTGTACATCTGTCCCTAGTAGAAAACACTTAAAAGAATAATTGTCTACGGTGTTGCAAGTGACCTTTTCCATGGAGGTGGAGGCTGGTACTACGGTGGTCTCCAGTGTCCCCCTTTCGCTCAGCCCACCGCCGGTGCCCGTGACCAGGCAGGGACCAGCAGCGCCTGCCCGAAGCAGGGCTGGAGTTGGGATCCCCAGTGTGGGGCCGCGGCCGGGCTCCCATTGTTCCCGGCCTGCCAGACAAAGGGTTAAGTAAATGTTTGGAGAAGATAAGGTGCCCTGTTGACAAGCAGCAGGCTCCAGCGGTCTCAGCAGGATCTCTCCCAGCAGTGATAAATGGGGAGGTTTTCAAAGTGGGATCAGCAGACGCCATGGAGAGGGCGGTTGCTGATGCCGTGATTGGCAGCGGGGAAGGAATCTGAAGGTGTTTAATGATCCCACACTCTGCCGCAGCTTTTTTAAAGACTCTTGTCTAGCCAGAGGAAAATCCTCTATCAGCCGCAGAGGCTCGCACTCCTGGGTCTTTTTTGTTGTTGTTGCTTTTTTTTTTCCCCCCACTAAAACATGGGAACATCCACTGAAAGGGATCCTGATAAGGACCCTCTGGGATTCCTCATGCTCTCATATCGGTTATGTCCCTTTTAATTTTCTCTTTGAAGTGTCTTGTGTATAGTAGGTGGACTGTTTTGTTTGGCTAGCTTTAGTCAGGAGCTGTGTTTTGGGGGAAATAGTGTGTATTAAACTAATAAAGTGGTGTTTTCTTGTCTGCATAGCTGTATTATTCCAATTACTGACCTGCCATTCCTTTCCTATAGTAAATATATAATCAAATCACATCAAGGGTAAAACCTTCGGAAGGATTTGAACCCCTGATGTGACGTTATTGGGTATGCAGACCATTAAAGGGTTTTCCTCCTCCTGTAAGTAGACCCCAAAAGCTGTTTGAAGGGCTCAACACCAACTACTTTTTTTTCCAGACAGGTGACATATTTTCTGTCCTCATCTCTGGCCGAAAACTGCCCTGGGCAGTAGGAAAAGCTGCGGCGGTGGTGTGGGAAATAGGGTAGAGCAGCTGGGTCTGGGAGGGTGAAGCTTTGCCATGTGCGTTCATGGGCTGCATCCCAAATCAGGATTTTAGGCAGTTGTGTTCCCTGCGGAGTGAGAACTGGGTATAAAACGCTGCCTGGTCCAACCTCCTCCTGATTTACACCAAAAGGAGTGAGCTGGCTGGGAAAGCTGCTGGGTAACGGGGATCCAGGCACAGGGAACGAGCTTATCCTTTGGGCCAACCTCGTCCTGGAAGGACTGGGATGGGTGGATGAGCCTTGTTTTGGGGAGAAAGCAGCCCGGCCGGTGCTGCTGCTGCTGAGCTGGGCGGGCTGGAGGGAGCGAGGGACGGGAGGCTGCTCCGCCGGGCGAAGATGAAAGGAGCCGGGTATAACCCAGCAAAGGGCCAAATGAGTCGGGACATGAAAAGCAGCGGAAAGTATCTGAAGAATGTAAACACCAAGGTGGAAGAGGAATTATTTAGCATGTTACGGGCTTGGAACTAGGTGCGAGGGGATGAAACAACACAGAAAACTCACCCTTGCTAGCGGGGAAGCCTTGCTAGTGGCGAAGTCTGAAGGTGAAAAGGAAAGAAACGGTTTCAGCAGAGCGACTCCAGAAGTCTCCTTGTCTGGAGGTGGGGGGCTGCTGGGGCAGGGGGCAACTGGAGCCGCTCGCTTGTGGCACGCATCCACGCTCTCTGCCGTGGCGCCTCCTCCGGCCACGCCGGGGCATTTTTTAGCCAAGGGGGGTCACGCCAGCCACAAACAGGATTTAGTGATTGTAAGAGGGGAATGCGAAATGCCCGAAGGAATTTTGATTGAAATTTTATAACTTAAAGAAAAATCTTCTGCAGATAAATCAGGCGGTGGTTTAATAAACAGTTTGAGAGATTAGTATTGAAACAAATCCCAGTTAAGTCTCAGCAGAGGAGCGGGTAAGGGACGACCACTGCAGCTAAAGGATGTCGGGGTATTACATGCACTAAACAGAAGGCTTTCCAAAAATATAAACAACCTGGGGAGGGGGCAGATTAGGCAACCTGTAAAAATAAGCAGAACCATATTAAAAGGCCAAACAGTGGAGCAAAATCAAATACTGAGCGTGGGGTTGTGCGGAAGCTTTCAGCTCACAGCACTGGCCAGACATGTCCTGCCCGGGTGGGAGCCAAGGCCAGGTCCCCGGGGTTGCGCAGGGCTTGGGGGGCACAGCCCGTGCCACGGTGGGGTCCCGGCGAGGCACAGCAGCCTGCGGCGGCAGTGACCAGCATCCTCCAGAGATCAGATGTAGGATGGCAGGGGGAAATACCCCTTTAATAAGTGTCCTAAGTGCATTAGACACTAAGCAGATGTCTTCCACCCGAGATTTACTAATATCTGAAGCAATAAAAGGACCCTGTAGCTAAAGGACCACATAGAAAAGCCCTGAAGATCTGCAGGATGCAGGAATCCAAGAATAGCCAAAAAATCTGGCAGAGGGTGTGTGCAGGTGATGTACATGGAGTAAAAGCTGGGCCAGCAAAGTCTCATTGTAAGTAACAAGCTACAAGACCAGGAAGGGGTCTGCAGCAATCTCACCCACCGGGGCGAAAATCAAACCCATTTCTACTGCAGGAATCTGTGTGTCAGTCAATAACGTTGGAAGAAAAGGAGAGGGGATGGAGGCAGGGATCTTTCATCTGGGAAATAATTTGAAGCCGGAATCTAAAATGAGCATGTAATACATCTCCAGCCCTGCATCCCCCTTTCTCCAGAGCACGGGTGGAAGAGCATGCACACTGCTCCCCGTCCGGGCTCCGGGCCTCTCTCCTGCCTGCAACGAGGATACAGTGATTCCCAGGTCCTCCCCCAGGCAGACGCATCAGGAGCTTCAGCTCAGAGCCCTCCATCGGGCACGTCTGACTCCCCAGATACCCGTTATGGGCATCTCTGTACCACGACGCTTGCGTCAGTGTGGGCAGCCGCCGTAATGGCAGGGGGCATGCAAGAAAGCCCGCCGTAATGGCAGCTGCCATGCAAGAAGGTCCATAAGGAGCAGGAGCCCCTCAGCCAGGATGGACAAGGGAGCTGGGCACCGATGCTGAAGGCACAGACAGGTTTCCATGGATGGGTGATGCAGAGGAGCGGGGTGTCCAGCTGGAGCTGGTGGCATCCTCAGGTATCGCTCTTACATCTGCCAGGACCCATCCAGATGATGCAGTGCTGGTCCCTCCAGCTCATCTTTTGAAAATCAACTTTGCAACCGTGCCACCTGGACTTGAGCAACCAGCTCTGGTCCAAAACACTCAGCTCTGAAGGAGGGTGACCCGTGGTCCTTTGAAGGCAAGATGTACTTTGGTCACCAGCAGAAATAAAAGGAGATCTCCTGCCCTTGGGTGGTGTGATCCCTGCTGAGGGGAAACTGAGGCACGGGCAGGAGGGGACTGCAGAGAGCGACGGAGTGACGGAGCTGAAACCAGGAGGAGGTGGTGCCTCCATCCTGGTCCTCTGGCCGACGCAACCCATCGGCGGCGCAGTGACAGACCCCGTGCTGTTCATTGAGGGCCTATTTTTAATCACCTTTCCACTGGCTTTTTGCAACGCCCCGTTCACACTTGCTCTGTGAAAAAGGATGTCAGAGCAGATTAACAGCTGGTTCCTGCCTGCTCCGACAGCTCTGACAATGCATCCCTTCTTCTCAAGGTGACAGGAACATGCAGTTGCCTAATGGGTACAGAAGTGTCTATTCTTTCCCAGTGACATTTATTGTGAAATATCTGAGTGGGACTGAGAGACATGCAAGGCTTTCCCTCCCTTATCAGGCGACCCTGGTCAGTGTCCTGCTGTCAAGGACTAAAGTAATTTATGTCAGAGCTGCAAGTGTTTACTTATCTGCCCCAGCACCCGCCTCGGCCGCAAGCAGCCAGACTGGCTCCGGTGCGGCTCACCAGCCTTTTCCTGCCG
>NW_010526279.1:0-786 GCF_000687285.1 Phaethon lepturus | reverse complement strand
CACGGTTCCCCCAGGCATCGCACCTGGGAGCGCTGGGGAAGGGTGGGAGATCTGCTCGACAGCTTCGTACCCTCCGGAACGAAGGATCTTACGGACCTCTGGGGTTTGGCTGAGCGGGGCTTTGCAAGGGCAGAGAGGCTCCAGCAGAGCTGTTCAGGGCACAGGAGCAGCCCAATACTGGGCACCCACGGCTCTGGCAAGAGCATCCCAAACCCTATGAGCCTCGCGGGTGGCTTTAAAGGACTTCTCCAGTGCTTCTGTCTTGTGTCATGTCAAAACCCGGAGCTTTTAGTGCATCTGGCCCTGAGACTCTACAACTTTCCCTTAGATTCTGTTCCAAAACTCTCTGGTTTTATAAAGCGGCGTGATTATCCCAGCGGTCCTCCCCCCACACCGGCCACCATCCATCATCCCAAACAGGGGGACAACTTTCATCTCATCTGGAATCGCACATCCTTCGTGGCACAGGAGAGATGAGCACGGGCCTGATAGCTCCGCTCCCGCGGGTGACTCCTTCCTGATGTATGTGCCCAGAGATAAATATTAAGCCATGGTAGTTTCCTCTCCGAAGCTCACGAGCTCTTGCTGTCAGGCGGGGAAATGTTTCTCTAGTTGGGATGTCGCGAACAATAGATTAAAGGAGACGGACTATCTCTTGCTAAATGAGCTGTTATTCTAAATTAGCTGCTTTTTTTTTTTTCCCCCAATCCAGGATACTCCTTAGAAAAAAATACTCCGTTGACATTGTATTTCTCTTAACAAATATTTTTCTGCGCTGTCTCCTCT
>NW_010526278.1:7752-18822 GCF_000687285.1 Phaethon lepturus | reverse complement strand
GAGCAGCCGGTGTTGGGGCGAGCAGTGCAGTCCTGTTCAGGGGAGGGAGGGTTGATGAGGGTTTGGTGTATGTCCCTCACCTCTTTTTCAAAAGTAAAATAAGCTTCAGCTCTCAGCCTTGTTCCTCACCACACACAGCCACTACAGCGTGGTTTGGGTTTTTTTTAAGGCGCTGGGAATACACAGCCAGGGGCAGGGCCCCATATCCCTGTGCAGGCATGCCCCTCTGCTCACAGGCCTGGGGTGAGGGCAGAGGGGCCCCAGGCAGCTGACCCTGCCAGGCACAACACCCTACTTGCCCCAGCCTCCAAAAGCCAAGTGTGAATTATTTTTAATTATGATTTCCCAACCCCCCAGCTGCTCACAAGGCTTCACTTAGGCCAGGCTTGGGTAGAGAAAAGCCAGGCCTGCAGGGGGCTGGCCACACCTTACCAGGAGGGCAGCAAGGGTCAGGGCAGCCCAGCTGCAGGGTTCAGTGAAGCCCAGAGCACCCTCCTGGCCCCAGGGAGCTGCAGCAGTGGCAGCACTGGAACTGAGCAAAAGCACCACTTGTGCTCTTCACCCACTAACCCCCAGTCAACCCAGGGCTGGGGAAGCAACAAAAGCAAGCCCCGAGACACTCTGGCACAAGCCCAGACTCTTGCACCGCAAGTCCCAAACAGTAGCACAGGTAGCCTTCTCCATTCTACATACTTTATTAGATTCAGAGCTGGACAAATCACAAAGTGTACAAAATGGAGACCACACTACCAGAAGCAGGACTGTGGGTAGCAGCAGCATTCCTATGGCCCAGAAGCGTTTGGTAGAAGTGTGGAGTGGGGCAGGGGGCTCTTACTGCCAACTGCATTTTAGATTCCCAAGGACAGACTCTGTTCACATCCTGACAGAGCTCAGCTGACCCACACTCTCTGGGACTGAGGGCCACATTTCCAATTTGTTTGGAAAGGACAGACTGGCTCAAGCGAGCAGTGGGTGGGGGTAAGTGCTCTAAGGACCTGAAATGCTGTGCCACCCACACAGACACACCAGCAAGAGTCTAAACCCTCATCCTTTTTGGTCACAAACCTTCCAACAGCAGAACTCTATACTGATGACTTTGCAAGAAATAAGGTGGTGGTGAGATGCAGTGAGCCCACCATCTCCTCTGGTAGAGGCCCAACTCACTCACCACCCCAGGCATCTCAGACTGGCCAGCAACATCTACCACAACAGCAATAGCTAGTACAGAAACCAGGGCAACTTCAATTCAGATTTGTCCAGCCTATGTTTAGGTCTATTCTACGAGTACATATGCACAAGAACTTCAAAAATACTAGGATATGATGCAAGTAGTGAGACACCAACAGAAGAGGAGTTTAATGGTGGACGTTCCCTAGAAAGATCACGAGAGGATGGGAGTTAGACTAGCCCTTCCCCACCCTGGGACAGGGAGCAGGAGGCTGACTGCACCCCTGCACACAACGGGATTCTGAACTTCATCTGCAGCGTGGGTGGTAACTGAGCACAGGCAGGCGAGTCCGCTCCCAAGGTGAGCCACAGGGTCTTTCAATCTGCGTAGAGGGGTCAGGCAGATGTTTTCTCCGAATGTAGCTGAAGACTGAGGAGAGGCAGAGGATGGCTTGGAGAAGAGGGAGCCTGCCAGCTTGCTGGGGCTAGCATCTGGTCTCATAGATCCCGCTCCTGCCGATGTACCTCACCCATTTTATCACATCATGGTCACTGTAGTTCAGCTTTGGCTCAAAGACTTTCAGGTAGCGCACCTTCAGCCCAGAGGGTGCAAATGGGACCTATTAAGAGAGCGAAAGGCAACGGAGAGCATTGGAACAGAGGAGTAAGACGCTCTCCACACACAAAAGCCAGAGGGCCCCTTGGCTACGCATCTAGAAATGGACACCAAGAGCCACTGTTCCCTTCCTGACTCCCTGCATGCATGGTGACAGGCTCTAGTGGCTTTAAGGACAATTTTCTTCCATTAGCTTTGCCATCTGGCTGGCCTCATGTGGGGAAGAAGAGTCACATGGCAGCTTGGGACAGGGAACATTCAAACCTGTGCAGTTCCCCGAGGGCAGAAGGGACTGGACTGACAAAGCATCTCCAAGGTTAGCTGCAGCCTGGAAGGCAGACAAGGACTCACCTCAAAGTTCATGGAGATCGGGGGCCGAGCCCACTTCTTCTTGTCATTGGTGGGCAGCAGCTCAATCTCTGCACTGATCTGGGATTCCTTCATTCCAGCCATACGTTTTATCCTATCAGAGAAAGCCCAGAAGTGAGGAGGTGCCTGAGTTTATTCTCCCTTTCACCACATGTGCTCAGGGCAGACAGGAGCACTGAACAGATTCTGTCCCCCCAACCCCTGCCATTGTGGCACCCCAGACCCAACATGCTCACTTACTTCCAGACAATGGCATTCTCACTGGCCTTGTACTTTGCCTTCCCTTTCATACAGATGACTTGCACTCCACTAGTATTGAGGGGTGTTGGGATCCGGACCTGGAAAGCAGAGTCTAGTGAGCACGGGCAAGGAGACTGCAGCCTGGGCACTCCGTGCAGTCTCAGGGGAAGACCACCTCCTCCCAGGAGAGCACAGCTGGTACCCTGGACCCTTTGGCCTTCCTTCTCCCATCTCGGGGCCCAGAGAACATCAGCCACCATAAGGCATCCTAGGCTAGTTCTCCAGTTTCTTGCTTTGAAGGAAAGGTTCAAACACATTTTCAGAATCCACAACAGCCAATCAAGAAACAGAGCAGAGCTCTCCAGTTCAGGGTGCAGGAAACCTGGCTAGTGTTGGGCAGATGACCTCAGGCAGGATGCCAGGCTGGCCAGGGAGGGTCTGGTAGCACCAGGCTCTGGACAGCCTAGCTTTGCAGCAGTAAGACTTTCCCAGAAGGGGACTAAGCTGCAAAGCGACCCTTAGTCTGTCTTACACAGCTCATAGCCTGCTGTCTGACATACCATCAGATCATGCAGACAGAAGAACATGAACCTTTCACAGTGGCCAAGACATTACGTGAACAGTTGCTGCAGGAAGTGAAGCCTCTGCCAAGGTGGCTGTGCAGCTGAAAACAACTTCCACCTCCCTACTCTACAGCAGTTCCCTTCCACAGCACAGCAGCACCATGCATCCGTGGGGCATTCAGTGCACTTAGTCCTGTACAAGCTTGAAAACTCATCTGTGAGGACTCCATAGCAGGGGACAAAATAGAGGCACAACCGCCAGGCACAAGAGACCATAGCTTTTTATTCTCTTACCTCTATCTTCTGGGCCAGCAAGGAAGGTTTGAAATTGGATTTGATCACCACCTTCACCTCCAGCTTGGTCCGACCCACCTCCCGCACCAGTGGGATCACACGGAAGGGAAGGATAATGTCCTTAGTGGTTCGGTATCTGCAGGGGTGGAAGCAACAGTGAACTCTGAGGAGTTAACTCCCTTATGGTCTCAAATTGTATCACCTTCCTAAAGAGAGCCTCTGCATACAGGGGACAGCTTTGAAACATCAGCCAGAAAAGGAGCCATCGAGAAGAAAGCAGTGGTAAGATCTGTGCTACCCTAGGGCAGCAATGGTTTCTTGAGTCCCAAGTTTTATATCTTGGTCCTGCTAATGGCCCTGTTCAAGGACACCAGTTTTAAGCACAAAAAAAACCCCAGATACAGCAAGCTAAAGGGTAAGGATACCCACATCCAACAGTATAGTTGTGGCAAAGAAAACCATGCAGTTGGGCTTCTACCATGTGTAAGAGAAGGATTTGTAGGATACCCTACAGATTCCACTCTGAAAAGAAGGCAAGTGCATATTTGTTAGATACTCAAGGGCTGCAAGTCTGCCTGAGAGCAGCAACACTACTGTAGCAGCAAGCAGATGCCAACACCAGCCTGTTCATCTCCCACCACCATACCTCATGAGCTCAAATTCTCCATCTGGCGGAATGAAGCTGATGCTCCTCTCAGAATCAAACTTGCTGAGCCTCACACACTGGTGGAAAGTGCAGTCGTCGATGGCAATTGACTGTTTGCCACTAAGAAAACAAGACAGTTAAACAAGTGCGTGCTGCAGCCCTGGTATCTTCGTGCAGTCATAGTCTGCCCAGGCAGAAACTACTCTACAGAGCGTTTTGCGATCACAGGTGTCCAGGAAATGGGGAGGCAGGGGGAGATTTAGGGGACAGCAGCCTCTTGGCTCAGACTTTCCTTGTTTCACTACCACAAAGATCATACTTCAGGAAGCTTGTTTGAAAGAATTCTCTCCCTCCTCTCCCCAAAGAGAGGAGAGAGATTAGAGTAGCACCCTTCTGTCACAGCCAGCAACACAATGCTCAGGTCTGCCAGCCAGCAGCACCTCAGTATTGTAAGGGCAACTCTGCTAGTCCAAGTCTTCTTGCAGCACAGTTCAAAGGAGAGAAAACACTTTCCTGTCCACAAAGCTATCCCACTGCCACACAGCCAGGAGATGCCAGGTTCAGGGTCTTCCTGTTCAGAAATCTTTCCACAGCTGTTCATTTCCACACTGCTAGCAGGTGGTTTGATTCTGAATCAACTTGCCAAAGACCACAATATTATGCCATAAAAGTTTTTCTCTCACTTCTAAAAATCCACACAGCTACCATCTGACCATCTAGGTGTACCAGCCTAATCTGCCAGCACTCAGCTTGTGCTGGATTCTAATTTCCTAGAATACCTTCCTGGCTACAGGTCCCAAAGTCAGCCAAGAACTCTTCTCAGCTACTGAGGAGGACTAGAAAATGAGAAGGCAGTAGCAACAGAAGAGGCAGCAGCATAGAGAAGGTACAGCAATAGAGCATTGTGATATCTAGGCTGCCTCAACTGCTAGGAGCAAAAGGACAACTATGCAAGCATACTAAGATAGGATAAGCACTACAGGCAGGTTCAGCTGTCCTAGGAACCACCATTACCTGCACAAACAGGAAGCAGACTGACTCCAGGCTGACTGGTTGTTTATTTTGCATAACCCAGTGGTGTAGTTTGTGCTTCGTAAGTGAGAGTTAGTTTCTCCTAATCTGTTGGTTTCTTTGGAACACTGCTGGGAAAGCCCTGTTGCCTAGCAGTGGTCCAGGTCTCGGGCAGCATTACTCAGGGTTTAGTGTTGCCACATGCTAGATGCCAAAAAGCAACTGGCAACAGCTGTCCCTTCTGGTCACCTCATAACTAAATGCTTCTGGAGAGTGACATCTCCAAGCTCTTGCCCACCAGAGAACCACAGCTAGGGAGAACAACCCAGCACGAGTCCCTGTCAATCTTGCTTCTGCAACTCAAGAAAATAGCACATTTACAGGCAAAGGTAGTAACAACACAGAAGCTTTGGAACAGTGTTACTGACTCTCCACAGACAACATTTTCACTAGTGTATATCCCCACTTGGCAGCAACCTGAGGCTCATCCATTTTACTAGGTAGATTCAGGTACAGGAAAGATGGCTTAAAGGTGACAGTGAAGTGATAGCTCTTGGCTTGGTTCTGCGAGAAAAGGCAAATAGCAGCTCAGCTTTGTTTACAGGAACCATCATAGAAAGTGTCTGAGATCTGAGTTACATGCACAAGTCACACAAAGCAAGAGACAGGGGAGGAGAGCAGAGTGCACACACAGCTGAAGCATATCATCTACCTTCCCAATTCACTGGGGGTCAGCAAAAAAAAACAAACAATAAACAACCAAGAGAAACAATTGAGTTGCAAATGGTTAGAGAGAGAAAAGTGGCAGTTCCTTTGCTTTTATGTCTTCACCCCAAGCAGGAAGGCTACAAAAGGCATCAGACCTGTTTTCAGCTCCAACATGGGTACTGACTGAGGTGCAACTGGGAAGGAAGGTAGCTGGGCTCCCAGAATTGACGAGCCTCCAATCCGCACAGCCACTGACCACCTGTATGTCAGACTAATACTGGGTAAGCCCCTCCTGCTGACAGCTGTTCTAGTTTGTGAGAACAGTCTGGGTAGAGCAGGCTATGGTCAGAGGGGTTCCTTCACTGTTCCTTGGGAGCTGCATCCTATGAGTAAGAGTCTCTGCACTGATTACAACTGCTAGAGACACAAATTCTGGGAAAACTCAGCCTGGGAAAGTCTTTCTAGCTGCAAGAACTCCACACTTAACACTATGTTTGTATCTTAATACTTGAAGTGCTGTAGAGAAGCCCTCTGTATTGAGACCTTCAGGCTGGTAGCTTGCATGACAACTGACCTACCCAGAGAAAAGTCAGCAGTAACATCTGAAGGGAATAAAGATTAGCTTTGTCTGTCAGATCAGAAAAGTGCTACCCTTTCATAAAAGTCCCTGGTGGCAAGTGGCTTTTACACCGATGCCTCTTACCTTTTTCCCGTTTCATCCGCAGTCCCTTTGCCCTGTTTTTCAATTACAATCTTGTCATTCATGCCAAACTTGCACTCTGGCATTCCGCTCAGGTAACTCTTCATCACCACTCTGCCAGAGACATGGGCACTCAAAACCTGACCTGGTGTAGAGAAAAGCACGGTTCAGAACACTTATGCTAGTCCCACTCACAAACCCTGAAGGGGAAAAGGATGCCAGCTCAACACCTCCTACTTACCCTGGGGGGACATCAAGAGGTTCACACTCTCCAGCACATCAAGAAATAGTTCATTGCGACGATATTTGATCCCTTCACGTCTCCATCCAATCTGTCCAGTCACCTGGCTGGTGATCTGGGATTGCTCTTCCTTAGTCTGAAGGGAAGAAATGACATCTTGGACCTCTAGATAAACTCAAAGAGTAAGAAAGCTTGCTCTAAATCTAAGAGCAAGTACTTGCCATTTATTACACATAACTGCTTTTGACACTTAGATATGGGTGCTATCACGCACCCCATGATTTGGTCAAAAAAATAAATCATCACATCAATACAGCAAATCCTATGCCTAACTAGAAATTACAGAATCATTAAGGTTGGAAAAGACCTTTAAGATCAAGTCCAACCGTTAACCCAATGCCACCATGCCCACTAAAGCATATCCTGAAGTGCCACGTCTACACGTTTTTTGAACACTTTCAGTGATGGCGACTCCACCACCTCCCTGGGCAGCCTATTTCAATGCCTGACCACTCTCTCACTAAAGAAATTTTTCCTAATATCCAGTCTAAACCTCCCCTGGTGCAACTTGAGGCCATTTCCTCTCATCCCATCGCTAATTACTTGGGAGAAGAGACCAACACCCACCTCACCACAACCCCCTTTCAGGTAGTTGTAGAGAGTGATGAGGTCTCCCTTCAGCCTCCTCTTCTCCAGACTGAACAACCCCAGTTCCCTCAGCTGCTCCTCATAAGACTTGTTCTCCAGACCCCTCACCAGCTTCGTTGCCCTTCTCTGGGCACACTCCAGCACCTCATCGTCCTTCTTGTAGGGAGGGGCCCAAAACTGAACAGAGTATTCGAGGTACGCCCTCACCAGTGCTGAGTACATATTGGTCATAATGACAGCAGGAAAGGTTCTTCCATTTCATTAGCTAGTCCAATAAGGCTACATCTAGTTGCAGGGACGCATGGGGTCCACCAATGACATTCAAATCATGTCTGAGACCGTCACATTAATCCATATGTTAAGCAGAGAAGCAATAGACTGACCAGTTCACACCCTTATCCAACATGAAACCCTAGGGCCAGAGACAGTTCATCCCCAAAGACTGCTTCTTAATGACCACAGTCATTAGAGTTATACACCAACACTAACTTAACATGCATCTAAATGTCCAGGCTCTAAGCCTCCAAAGAGCACTACGGATTGTGTCAAGAGGCACAGGGAGGTTTCCTACCTGATGCTACAGGTGGGGTCCAGTCACACGCAGAAAGTCAAGAAGTAGATGTATAGCAGCAAGTGTGGTGCACACAGGGTTAGCAGGCAAGCAGGTCAAGAGCAAGAAAAGGGAGTAAGGGAGAAAGAGGCAGGTTAGGTTTAAGGCTACCTCAGGACAGGAACAAAGCAGGCTAGCTCATCATTAACTAGGTAGCTAATTAGCACAAACAATATGAGGGGCTTTGACATTTAGCTCCCCTCAGGAAACCCAGCACTCCTGGCAGTGAAATGGCTTTTCAGACTTGGCCCATTATGCACCACCTAAATATAAGGTAGAGCAGAGGGAGTGACAGACAGGCCAAATACCACTCCCAATAATGCTCCTACACAGAGTAGACTCCTCCTGTTGCCATTCCTAAAGCAAGCCCTGGATGTTTACCATGGCACAGATGCCCAGTCTATGAGAAGTACCAGGCACCCGGGACTGCAGGCATCTTAACTCTGGGTCCTGTATAAAGTTATATCCATCTTAATTCTGCCTCTTCCACCAGCATGACTGCAGAATGCAGAAGTGGGTCCTGCCCCAGCAGCCTTGCATTGGGCCCACAGGGTGGCAGTACATGATCTCAGCTTTAAACCAGCAGTGGCTTGGTTTCACACAGGCTCTTGCCACAGACATTGTCACTCCTTGAGCAAGCAAAGCCATTACTGTAACATCTAAGAGGCATAGCGTTTTATACTCCACTGGGAGCTGCCTAGGTACATGCTCAATGCAGTACAAAGTACCTCCCTTGTCTCTCCCACACACAGAAAAAAGAGGACTCCTTGTCTGCCTTGTTCAATGCTTTGTTCAGGCTTAAGAGGAACGAGAGACACACAGATATAATACCCAGTTCTCTGGCTTTCAAAGGGACACTGATGGCTGACATTGCCATCTCCTGCAGCAGCATCAGTGCCATGAACCTCTACTGGTCACTACAGAAAGTGACTGGATGGATCTGGGAGCAGATGCCTGAAGAGTGCTGAAGCTGAGAACACCCAGCAGCACAGAGTGTTCCCTAAGGGAGGGACTGAAGGTACCTGGTTCTGAAATTTCTCAGGACTGGGAGCTTCCCTGAGCTGGATGAAAAAGTCAGCTGAAATGGGACAAGAATATCCAACTTGTACTCAGTTGCCAGCATGCTGACTAGAATAAAGGCAGACAGCTACCAGCAGGTTTCCTGGGCTCTGGCAGCTGGTGGCAGCCCTCTCCTCACTTTCAAAAAGTTATACTAGCATTTTAGCACTAAAGCATGTCTAAGGTTTGGGTGAATGCTGTAACTAAGAGCTGACCAACTCATACTCCCAGAAAGCACTTGGAGGGGAAGAAAATGACAGCACTCAGCTAGTTAATGAAGTCTGGACAGATACAGGACCTGAAGGGTGAGAACTGAGTACATGGAGCACAGCTCCACCTCGAGGTATAGGAGCAGGTTTAGCCTCTGCTGGAGGAAGTTATATGAGCCAATGCCTGCATCAGTTCTGATACTAGACATCGGCTCAGCCTGCAGTCCTGCTATTAGTGGGCTACTTCATGGGTAGGGACTAGAAGTGAAAACATGCTGCACACCAGCACCTTTTAAAACCTGTGTGCCACATCACCCCATTCCCAGAGCATAGGGGCACTTCCCTTGGCCAGGAATGCAGCAATATCGGACCCACTTTCAAAAAACATAAAGCAGATCTTGTATTCCAAGATCACCAGCCCTGGAAAGACCACTGTAGCCGTATGGGGTGGGCATTCAGAGCGCAGCAGCTCAGTATGCCTTGAATCTTTCATTGAGAACAAAGTCAAAAAGTTGAGTTTGGGAAGTCTGCCATAACTGTGTCTTTTGCTCTTTAAATTCAGCCGGACACAAGCTTAAGGAAAGCACCATCATGACCTAAGCAGGGATAAGGGAACATGGATGACAGGCCACCCAGTCCCAGATTCTGGCCTAAGGTACCTGCCAGAAGTTGGCAGTAAGTGAAGGAAGAGTTGGAGGCTAGATGTACCAGAGTAATGTTTCAATTGTTGCCCTTGCCATACTGTGCCTGGAAAGGATTATTTCTGCTTTTTTGAACTGGGCTGTACAAAATTCCAATGCACAGCAGAGTAACTGCTTACTTAGTTGAAGCTGTAGTCCAGAACTCTTTGTAGGGGAAGGACTAAACCTGCTGTTGAATGCAACAAGATGCTGTGACAGTGGTTTGCACACAAACAGCACAGGAGTTTGTTAAAACAGACAAAAGGAAAAAAGAGCTAGGGAAGGAAGCAAGGGTGGTGGTTAGTTTTCAGTTTTCCTAGGAACAGGAGCTGACTCAGCTATCTTGAGTGCTGACTGCCCAAAACGTCAGACTGCAAAAGGCCAGAGTGATTTACACTTTGGCTTGCGATGGGGGATTGAGACCGGATGCACTCACATCTGGCCACTGATATATGCACACCCCCTTGCAAAACACTGTTTGCTGTTCTAGCACAAAATACACTGCTCAGGGGCAGCTTCTCTCTCACTTCCTTCTTGAGATGCAGCTAGTCTTGCTACTAGTAGATTAGAAGTTTAAAAGCGAGTTCTTACGAAGTCAGTGCTGATGAACGGAGTTGAAACAGAGCCTCCAAAGACTTTGGCCTTTACTTATCCTTAATAAGAACAGTCGCCAGGCAGGCTCTTGTTCAGCACTTCGGGACTGAAGTTTCACCCAGCTCTCTGATGCAGGCAGCTTCAGTACAAACTGACTCCCAGCTTTTCTCCTGACTCACCTGCTACACAGGTGAGAGGCCTGAGTTTTAGGCCAAGTCCTCATTATGAGTTGCACAGCTGTCTTAGATGGACAAGGTGAGCAATATCCCTTCGGGACACAAGAAACAGTGACTGTAACAGTCCTTTGGTTTCAGAGGTTGAATATGAGCTGTCCAAGATGGGAAGTATAGTTTTGAGGACCATAGCCTGGAGCAGGATTAGAGCTAGTTTAACACACACATTCCCAAGAACAGTCCGATTTAAGTGTCTTTTTCCCCAGGTGCCCTTTATCTTCTACCTCCACATAAACTTTATTGTAAAGGTTAATATTGTGCCAAATGCACAGTAGAGATTCTAATCTCTAACATGAGAAAGCTTAGACTGTATGGATGGTGATCTGCAAAGGTGTTACAGGCAGCAGAGTAACATCAGCTTCCTTGCTGACAGCAAGATCCACAAGGCTGAAGAATACTTCATTACAAGGCAGGTATGAAAGTCTGACAGCTCCAACCACTGAAAGTTGGTGGAAAACAGACCTGCTCAGTGAGATTCACAC
>NW_010526278.1:2268-7721 GCF_000687285.1 Phaethon lepturus | reverse complement strand
AGCAGGTAGGTTTGTTTATCCTCTGTCAGAAGGTGACAGAGAGCAGAACCTGAAGCCAGCAATCATTTACATGCAAGGGACTGTCATTATCCTAGCTCAGGACCCTTCCTCTCACATCTTACCATGCGCCATGGAACACGAGGTCACACAAGCGTAGACACCTAGAACAAGATGCCACTGAGCTACATCCCTGGCAGGATGTTCTCAATCTACTCAGGCACCTCCACTCAGCACAGGTCAAATGGTTAGTTGGTAATCAAGACCATACTTTCTTGAACAGGATTACAGGAAATTACACAGCACAGCAGTGCTGTACCCCAAATTCCTCCAATTACCTGACTCTTGATGCCTTGCTGAGTGATGAAGGTCTTCAGAGCCCCTGTTTCAGAGTTCTGAGGATAGCCAAAGTCCAGGATTTCTACAGAAGGGTAAATGAAGATTAGTTCAGAGATGCAAGGTATAAACATGTCAACCATGCTAACCGCTCCTATAAGGAGCGCCAATTAGTGCACAGACACTGCTTACACATTAAATTTCTGGATAAGGTGCTGGAGCATTCCTTACCAAGAGAAAAGAAACAGCCTTGTTAAATTGACTTCCCTGTGCAGTATTTTGGAGAGGAGGGGTGATGGAAAGCTGTCCAACTGATGTATTTGCTGTTTTTTAACTACAACTGCACTTTGGGATTAAATATCAACTAGTCTAGCCATGTGCACAGGGCACACTGAGGAGTTTTTCCAAAAACATCCAAGGGACAGTAAAGAGGGTTTATCCAACAGCAGGACAATTTATTTTTGCAGCATTTTCTTTAGGTTTTGGGTTTCATATGAAGATGTAACAGCAGTGGCACTGCAGGATGATCAGTGTGGGAGAGAAACAGATGTTAACTGCAGACTGCTAGTTCGCCTAACACCCACTCCCCTCAAAGAGGAAGTTAACAACCCACAAGAGATCTAAAGGGGAGAGAAGACCACTAACATGAATACCGTGTAACACTACACTGGCAGGGTTTGATTTCACTGTGCCTACTAGGAGACAACAGTGACTGACCAAAGTAGAAAAACAGCAGTCTCTTGATCTGCCCAGAGGCAACAGAGAAACTATCAGTCACTGTGACCCTGGGCTAAGAATCCCAGGACACACACATGTGGTGCCTCGTCTGGAAAACAAACTGAAGCATAACTAATACAAAATACTCATGTTATGTGAAACAGAGACAGCTCAAGGGCAACCTCCACAGGCAGGCTGACATCACAAGCAGCTGAAGGGACACTGTATTATTATTCTATGGTGAAATTTGGAGCTGTATCACTGGGGGAGGTAAAGCTGGGGACATAACAGGTTGAGTTTTATTGACTTCCTTCTGCCTTAGAACTGCCCCCAAAAGGCAACTCAAGAGTGGCAACCAACTGCAGCCTAGGGCAACTGCTACCATACAGTGCTAGAGCCGCCTGGGCACTAGCTGGGATGGCTGGCCTTAGAGGTGCTAGTGATAGTCCTCTTTATGTACTGCAGTATAATGACAGCCCTACACCTACACAGAATCCACTCAGAAGCTGGGGTGCAGTACCAGCTACCTCATTTATACAAGTGCACAGCTCCCAACACTTCAGCAAAGTGAGCCACAATCAACAGAAGGCTATGGGCTCGAAATGTTATCTACGTTTAAGAGTACAGGTGGCATCAGAAAGCAGAACAAGTAATTCTGAACCCAGTCACACATGTTAAAAATACTTCAAGGATTATTACCACAAACTAAGCTAAAGGTTTTAGAATGATCAAGTGCAATATCACATAACAAGTAAGGGAAAAATCTCACCATCCAGTAGCTCATAGATGAGCACAAAGTTGTTCTTTATGTTCTCCTCACTAATCTTCCCAAAGTAGGCAGTCATCACGTCACACATCTTGTAAAGAAACTCGAATACCATGGCAGCGTTGACATTCTGCTTGGTGACAGCAGCCAGCCAGATGTTGGAACGCTTGACATGGAAGAAACTTGTGCGGGCGATATTGGTGACAGGCGAGCGTACCTGCTGCCGTGCGTGGATGACATTGACGCGGAAGGCGTCGACAGCATTCCGCCTATGAGATCACCACCAAAGATAAATTAGCACAACGTACATGAAAACAAGCTGGCTGCACAGTTCTGCTTATACGATTACAGTCAGACACTGAACTACATACACCAAGCTCACTTAGGAAGGGTGCCTGGGGATGACTCTAAGAGGGACAAGTGAAGGCTCTGAGCAGAGTTAGACATTAAATTCTGCACAAACTAAAGCAGAGACAGAGCGTTACTCATCTCTAAGGAGCTTTGGACTACAGTGCAACTGTAGTCAGAAGCAGCTAACCTCCATCTGGAGTCAGATGGCAAAGGAACCTTCCCTTCAATTAATTTTGCTAGCACTCCCAATTGATTACCATAGCTGGGAACAAACACAGTAGCAGCTTATAGCTCAGAAGAGCCCAGTTTTGACCAAACACCTAATTACTGTCTACTCTGCATGCCCAGGCCTTCATACTCTTGCCCCAAAGCACACTGTAGTCGCAAGATATTTGTTGATGGCAGTTCCTCCCAGACATACCACTGAGGGGAAAAATACCAGCAAAACCTACCTGGGTCACCTGACAGAAGTCAGTGCCCAGGTACACCACGAAAGGGAGCCTTAGTTCTCAGATCCACCTCATCTCATATCCCAGGCACCACAGAGGGCAGGCTCAAAGCAGCAATCAGGATTAAGAACATTTTTGGCTTTCCAGTTACACGTATCTTCTCAAACCTGCTAGGCTTCAGAACAAGTCTCTTGCACATGGACTTAGGGTCCTCACAGTGCAACATGCTAGTAGCACTGCATTACATGCACTGGATGGTCCAGTACCATTTATGGTAAGGAGGTTCTGCACAGTGCTGAAGAGGTGCTGTGTAAGCTTCCCCTAGCTGCTGCCATCTTGAATACAGGGATGTCTGAGTGGCTTTCTGGATGCCAGTTCGTCCACACTAGTTTCCTCATCCCATAGCTGCAAGTCAGGATAAACTCCACAAATTAAGTTAAAGTCCACCAATCCTAAGAACACAGGAAGGAAGCTCAAGTGCTTTAGATGACAAGACTGAGACTTAGAAACATAGTCTACACACCAAGCCAAGACTCATTGTGCTTTATTACTCATACTCTTAGACACTATGTAGAACAGGGGGTCTTCTGACTGCAGGCAGCATCAAGGCCATGGTACTGATCATGCAGAACCATCTTTGAGAGCAGACAGTAATAATAATATCCTCACAAGCAAGGATACAGGCATATAAATGCTTGTAAGCATTGAGGGTTGTCAACAATCCAGCAGATAGTTCCAAGTTTGAAAACAAAGGGTATTCAAAGGAACATATGCTACCACAGCAGGTGTTTGCTCCTTGAAGGTCTGGGTACATATGCAGAAGCTTCATCAGTAAACATGCTCCCCCCATAAGCAAAATTCTGGCCTTCAAATACTTCTCAGGTCTTATTGCTCCGAAAGGTTTGCAAGTTTGAGTTAAATTAATACTTCATTTCTACCTTAGTTTTTCCATAAGAAAGTAATTTAATCTACTATAAAATAACAATATCCAAAAGCCCCATTCCTCCCCTTCAGTAAGCCTTGTGAGGAAAGTTCAGCTTGTTCTGGAGTGTTAGTCCTCCAGCCTCAAGTTCTAACCCACTAGAACTAGTACCAGAACCAGCAGACTGGTACACGCTAGAGGTGAAGCCTCAGGTCGGTAAGCTTTTCTAGCACACCAATTGCCCACTCTGCAGAGCCAGTCATGGCCTACCACGCGTCTCTTACCTATTGCTACAGCAGCCAATGAGATGGGATGGACAGAAATGGCGCCAGCGGAGAAAGGAGGAGTGACAGCAACAAGAGAAAGGGTTAGAAACACACACACAAGGCACAATGAATCCAAAGAGATAAGGAGAGACCAAACAGCACCCCCTCCCCCTGCTCCTGGGCACAAAAGGCCGAGGTGGTATTGGAAGGACAGTAACAAGCTGTGGCAGCAATGAAGCCCTCACAAGGCACAATGCTGACGTACCATGGTCAGGCTGCCAGCGTGGACAGACTTGTGTTTGGCTGAATTTTAGGGCTAGCTGGGCATTTAGTCCAGATAAGTTGCATCTGTATCACACCAGTGATACCCAGTCTGCCCTGCTAATACATGTAGCAGGCCTTGGAGGAAAAAACCTCAATCTGAGGCATCGCCTGGGGACTGCAGAGTATCAGGTATTGTCTTCTCAGTCTGCCTCACAACAGGACTGCAAATCTGAGCGGGCATTTCTATGACAGTACTTCTCATTTGAAGCTGTTTGGGTTGATGCTTTCTGGCTTGGTCCAGCCAACAGGAAATACAGCAAGTGTGATAGAGCTGGAGCACATCTGGAAAAATACAGCACATCCTGCAGATTCAGACACTGCTCTATCCAGCTTGCACTTTTTCCTTAAGGGTCAAGAGCCATAAAGCCAAAGTGATGTATTAGAAGCTCAGAAACCAAATGCCTATTACATTTAAAGTGCATGCAGTTTGTCATGTAAGCTGCTCAGTTCCAAATAGCTTATTAAATAGCTACATTCTTAAATGCAGGTAGGTTCTCCCAATGGCTATGTCACTGAAGAACAAGGCACTTCAGTATCACAGTAGAGCCCTCCATGGTATCCTGAATTAAATGCATAGTGCTTTGACTTTTTTTTTTTTAAAAGAGGCTGCTTAGGCATGCAGCTAGCTGCTGTATGGACAAATGCACTACATGCACTAAAGCCATTCTAAGTTGCAAGCAAAGAAAGTCCAAGTTTTGTGATACTTCTGTCTTTAACAAAGTCAAGGGAAAGGTTTCTTCGTTGACCATCACTTTGCTCATTAACATTTGAGCTAGCATGTGCTTATTTAGACCCTTAAACTGTGCAAAGGGAGTGGTTCTCATAACTACAGATAACCTTTAATCTCCCCCAACACATAGGTTGAAGCTTCAGAATGCCAAAGGCAAGTGCCAAGACCAAGGAGTCTTAAGGGTCAATCACACAAAGTCCACATGAAGATAGGCAGCAGCTGTGCTCACTTCCCATTCAACCTACCTCCCAACAAGCTGGATGGGGTCACCCCTCAGCACTTCAATCTATTAAAAAGTGTTTAGTGTTCTAGAAACCTATCACCTGGTTGGTTGGAGACAGAACTCCTACAAAGGTGAGTACAAGCTCCAGTATCATGGCTATTCCCTTCTCTACCTCCCTCTGAAGGTTAGGATACTAAAAGCTTTTAAGTAGACCTGGTACTCATGCTAGTGGTCAGAACAGGAAATGGCAGATACACAACTCCACTTGCTTGCTATAGAGCTGAAGATTCTCAGTTACTTGATCACACCACAAGATGAGATGGCCATTTTAAGACAACCTGTTTTATAAGGTTACCCATCTAAAAAATTCTG
>NW_010526278.1:0-2237 GCF_000687285.1 Phaethon lepturus | reverse complement strand
AGCAGGAATCCAACACCCTGGGGAGCAAGCTTGGTTAATAGCCAGCACCAGCTCCACCTGTCACAAGACTGACACTTTCACAGGAACTGAATGGAGGATTTCACTCAAGGGAGCACTGACTCCTGAAGTCCTAGGGAACACACTTGAATCTTTTTGGCACCTTTTTCCAAACGCAAAAGTTAAGATAGAATCAGGCAGGAAATCCCATTTTCTAGTTTTGCCTGTCCAGCCGGCAGGAAGTACTTTATCATCCACTGAACACAAGGCACTCGCTTTATAAAAGGAATGAGCCAAGATAAAAAGCTATAGAAGATCACTACATTAAGAATAACCATTTCACTCCCCAGCTTACATCTCCACAGCCAGAATGCCCTTTAAATTAAAACACCTTCTTGAATAAAATAGGTTTGTGCTCAAACTGATGTTAAGTGCTTTAAGATTGCAATCCACAAAAACACCCCCCAAACAAACAACTTCTTCCAGAAACTGCAGTAACAACGTCCCTAGCCCCCCTCACCCCTCCCAACATATTGTCAAAATTTATCTATAATACAGACTGGCTTGCCTCAATCACTGTGATACCTGTTCATCAGGGGTACTTCACAAGAGTCAGATCTGGCATATGAATTGCTCTGAAGAGCTTCAGCTAACAAGTATTTAAGAGTGAAATGAATTAGTACAGCAGAAGAGAGGTAAAACTTTGTAGCCATCCGTTCTCTGCTTCAGAAATACAACACTTCATTGGCTCGACTCTGTGCAGAAGTCCTCAAATAACTTAGTCAACCTTGGAACAGCTACTTTACTCTGCCTTACTTGACTTAGAACAAGCCAACAGATTTAAAGCTCATTAGGTAAAGTCTTATTACAGACACTGTGTTGACTGCTACTCCATCAATGACTCAGTGCCAGCCTTGACTAGCTACTAGTTCCACCTCAACTTTTAACCTCCTCTAGACAATCCATACCCAGAAGGGATACACTCTTTAGACTAGAGCAGTCTGAAGGCGGACTGGCTTGACAGTTTTTTTTGTAATTCTCTCATTGGACTTCGAATTAACACCTAGCACAGCCCTACATCAGCTATGTTTTAAACTTGTTAATTTCAATTACTAACTTCCACCTAATGCCTAACACTAATGAAAACCCACAAGGAAGAGCAGTGTTGTACAAGAAAGCCACTTAAGGTTTTCAGTCCCAGAACCCAATATCAAGTGATGATGCTGCCTTATAGCACTATCCACTGCCTGTAAGACACCAAATTTTTAGTAAGGTCCCTTCTGGGAACTAGCAGCCTAAGGATTGTACAGATCCAGTCTAAGTGGGCATCATAACACTTGCGTGAAGTGCAACAAGACACCTACAACCTACTGAAGGCTTTCAGTGCTTCCCACAACTTAATTACCCAATGAATGTAAGATTTTCACATACAAGGCTGCTATACAAAGCTGGGGGACAGAATGCCAGCTTTAAGCATACAGACATGGTTACTACAAGACTGCTTGCAGACACAACCTTCCAAGACCATAGACAGTCTTCTGCATCCTATACTTCATGCTAGACATCTGTGTTTGAAACTAATTCAGAGCCCTGATTATAGTGCGAACTATAGCCAGTTCCCATGTTATCACTCCCATAAAGTTTTAACAATTCCAGCGAGGCCGGTAGGCACCTGCAGTGGCAGTCCATGTTGCTGAAGCATTTAGAATAACAGACAGATCTCTACCAGCCAGGGGAAAAGAGAAAAAAAAAAAAGTCCCACATTTGCCTGCAGGCCATCCTCTACTACCATCTGCAGGTGACCAGGGCTTAACAAACTTTTTTTTTTCTGAACTAAGCCTAGAGCAGCAAGTAGAGTCACAGTCTTACATGCATGCACAGCTAATGCAGAACAAAGCAGCTCTGGGTTGTTGTCCACACAAAAATGAGCCAGAAATGCAAAGACCAGGGATGCAACAGAAGCACTTACCCAATGTCATCCCGGTAGACTCGAGAGATTAAAACCTCTCCTTTGTGATTATAGATGAATAAGCCTCCGATCATGATGGAACTTCAGTCTTCTCTTCCCATGTTGCTTAAGACCTGAAGCAAGAAAAGGCATACATCAGTAGGCTGCATGGCAAGAAGCAATAGAGCAGGCACAGACTTTGTGACACCTGCTGGCTACTAGCCAGGGCACCTTTTGTCACACACATCCTCACCCAGAAGACAATTCACAGAATCACTAAGGTTGGAAAGGA
>NW_010526277.1:0-699 GCF_000687285.1 Phaethon lepturus | reverse complement strand
CACGGCACCCAGCGTGGAAAGGGTTAACCCCAGCCCCTGCAGCCCCTGCACCCACGGCACCCAGCGTGGAAAGGGTTAACCCCAGCCCCTGCAGCCCCTGCACCCACGGCACCCAGCGTGGAAAGGGTTAACCCCAGCCCCTGCAGCCCCTGCACCCACGGCACCCAGCGTGGAAAGGGTTAACCCCAGCCCCTGCAGCCCCTGCACCCACGGCACCCAGCGTGGAAAGGGTTAACCCCAGCCCCTGCAGCCCCTGCACCCACGGCACCCAGCGTGGAAAGGGTTAACCCCAGCCCCTGCAGCCCCTGCACCCACGGCACCCAGCGTGGAAAGGGTTAACCCCAGCCCCTGCAGCCCCTGCACCCACGGCACCCAGCGTGGAAAGGGTTAACCCCAGCCCCTGCAGCCCCTGCACCCACGGCACCCAGCGTGGAAAGGGTTAACCCCAGCCCCTGCAGCCCCTGCACCCACGGCACCCAGCGTGGAAAGGGTTAACCCCAGCCCCTGCAGCCCCTCCCCCCCAGCCACTGCACCCACGACACCCAGCGTGGAAAGGGTTAACCCCGCCCAGCGCGCCCGGCAGGTCAGGGGTTAACCGGGACCAGCGCGGTTCCACCCTGCCCAGCGCGCCCAGTGCCCGGCGCTACCTGCCCCAGTGCGCCCAAGGCAGCGTCCCCCCCAGGTGCGGGCAGGGCGAGC
>NW_010526276.1:0-4554 GCF_000687285.1 Phaethon lepturus | reverse complement strand
CTTAGTTGCCGGCTGCGGTTAAACCATGACAACCAGAAATGGGACGAAGAGAAGGGTTACAACCAAATAGGTCTCTCTCCTCACTTAACTACTGAGTTAAGTCCAGAAGACTCGCGGGACAAGATTACGAGGGTTAATCAATGGGTTCCATTCTGGTTCTGTGATCTTTCCATTTCTTTTTTAAGGAGTGTGTGACTGAAGAGAAGTTGGACTTGGTGGGGATAGTCATGAATTGGGATTAAGATTATCTATGTCCAGTTTTTAATTCTGCATTAAGCTCTGTGTGATATTCAGCTGATCACTTCTCCCTGTAGGCCAGTGATAGAACTACTTTATTTCCTACTCATTTTGCACATTCTATATGTAAATTCTTCAGGGGGAGAAGAACCATGCCCACTCTTCTCAAGAAATAACATTGGCTGGAACTTTCAGGAACTACTGTTATAAAAAAAGTCAAATGCAAGAAAGAAAAAAATGCAATAAAGAAAAGTCAGGGACAACCGTGAGACCATTTGAGATGTCAGGTGCCCAGAAGCCATATTAACATGAAACGGCAACTCCTTCCCCCATTCACAGATGATCTTTTGTCTATATACATTTGAATGCAATATATGCATATATAGAAAGAATAGGACATTATTTCAGCCATACTGCTGTAAGGAAACCTGCCACTGTATGTGTTTGGCTTTTGATATACAGCTGCCATAGCAAACCCTGCATGATTTTCAGGAGCCACAACAAAATTTTATTAGTACTGAGGGCTAAAAGGTAAACCCACATGTATAACTGCCTCAGCTCCTGCCATGTTAAATGTCAAGATGGAACAATCCATCTTTTCCTTGGGAAGAAATAACCTAACCTAACAAGCCTTGTGTGAGTCAGCAATAGTTACATTAATCAGTCAGTCATTTGCAAGAAAAGGCTTTGTCATTTTGTTTACATTAATACGGGACTTATTCAAATGCAGCCAAGTTGAAAGTATAAGCTTAAAACATGCCAAACATCTTTTACATTTCCTGGAAACATCTGTTTTTAGTCTAGTCCTAGGCATATGTTTGTGGTTGCATGTTGAAGCTTGTTTAGTTTGCCAGATACCTCATACATACTGCAGCACAGCTGACATGATATCCTGAAACACAGCATGGAAGTATCTGTAAAACATGATGTTCCCAGTAAATCTGTTGAACTTTTGTTGTAACTTTCTTGTAATGAAAGAAACAACTAAAAAGCTCTGTGACAGCCTTCTGCCATCACTGTATGGTGCAATTAATTAGTTAAGTTTAGAAATTCTGTACATGCCTCAGTGGTAATATCCAGAAGACCGAGAGCGATCCTGATCCCACATGCCTCACATGCTCAAAACTCCTATTAAACTTAATGTGAGTTTGGGGGGATGCGAGGAATGCAGGATTGACCTTTATGGTTAAAGATGAATGTGTGCTCTAGACTTCAAAGATTAGGTGCCCCTGCCAGTCTGGAGTGTGCAAGTGATCAGCACGCCAAGTGCCGAAGGCATCTGCTAAGTATCACACCACAGCTCAAAGCTGTAATTAAGAAAAATATAAACTGGCTCAAGGAAGAAAAATATTAGTAATAATTGAAAATGCTTTGGCTGTTGCTTTTGTCCTGATGATCTCATTAGTTTTGGTTACAGAAACAGTTCTCACATGGCTGACGTGGGGCATGCTTTGTTTGTGCTCTCATTCTACCCACATCTTTCCCAGTTAACTTTTATTGCTCAATACAAAGGTCAAATCGAAGGCTTAATTAAATTGTATATGGGGAAACTATAAACTTATTTTGGAAGGGCATGCAAAAACATTTTAAACCATCCCAACTCCTCTCCCCCAGACACTCCTTAATTTCTCGAGAAGAAATTCTTTCCCTTAAGGGGAAACTACACCTTTTCTTGCTTGAAAATTTACATGTTTTAAGTATCCAGCCTTTTCATAAACTGCTAATAGCATTTGCAGTTGACATTTGTAACCAGGATTTTAATTTAGCTCTGCAGCTCTGAAGAGACAAAGCTGTTTTGCAAAAAAACTGGATATGATCTTGTGTTAGCAGCAATGTGAGTTCAACTAATAGCAAGGATTTGCACTTCATCTAGTTAACTTTAAACAGAGATTGTACCACCAAAATAAATACTATTGCCCACCTGCTTGAAGTTAAGCAGATGTCTCTCAGCCCTGAAGCCTAAAACTGAAAAGCAGCATCTCTCTCAGCTGAAAACACTCACAGGTCATATATAAGCACCATCTACAGTTTCTCTGTGCCATAAGAAGAAAATCACATAGCTTGAGAGGAAGGTCAGGTTTGAGTGTGCTACAATCTATGCACCAGCAAGCAACACCAATCCACGAGAAAGTTTGTGACAAGTTAGCTGCGAGAGTCGAGCGTTTTTGCACCACTCAGATTCTCTCCCGTTCAGCTGTTGTCTAGCCCTAGGGACATAACAATTCTCTAGATTCTTCAGTTTCCATCTCCAAAAGCCCTACAACATTTACGTTTCTGCAGCTGACTGTGCACACAAATGCCAGGGAGCTGTGAGCTCCACAGCCCTTGGGGCACTGTGATGGAGGTGGAGGTTGGCCTGCCGGGCTCCTCTCCTCTGCCAGACCTCGTCAGCATAGGCTTGCAGGATGACACCAAACAAGAGAGCAGACAGCATCTGCTAGCTAAGGCAGTAGTTAAAATGGGCACCAATGATAGACAATATCTAGGTTCAAATCCCTCCTGTGGCTGATTTAGAAGGGGTGCTTGAACCCAGGTCTCTTGTGCCCTATCCAGTCAGAAAAGGTACGCAGATATGGGCGTCTCCAACTGAAGCAGGCTCTGCAATGCTAGTACACGCTCTAACTACCTGGGTCTACCCTGAGAGCAAACTGTCCCAAGATACACTGGAAAGAATGGCTCAGCTTAAGTAACAAGGTGTCAGCAAAAAGAGAAGAGACAATAGAAACTGTTGCACGCCACTGAGTGAGGTCTTTTCACGCGCCCACAAGGAAATGCCAGCAAGGGGCAGGAAGATGGACTGCTCTCTGCTTAGGAAGCCATACTCTCTAATTTTAGCATAAGCAGATGTCATATCCGTAAGGAGTCGGCAGGAGAAATAAACCACAGAATTGCTCCTCTCCCACCAAAGAGCTCTGAGTCGGCAGAGCCCTTTCAGCTCATGGTTGCCTGGGCGAGGCAGGCTGCATTCAACACATACACTTCAAGCAACCTGACTAAATCCCTGAATATAATAACCACAAACAAGGCATCGACTTCCAGCATGGCAGACACAGAAAAACAATCACAAGCATCACAGAGACATCTGAAAGGTTCTTTTCACCCTGAAAACATGCTGCTTTCATCATTCCTCATTCTTTAAAAACCAGTCAAATTCTTTCAGTTATTCCCATTGGTCCGTAAGAAACTTGGGCAGACGTTTTTTTCCTGCTGCAAGATTTTGAAGTCACTAGATCCCGATTTTGTTCACACTAATGATGGTAGCAGTGAGGATTTAAAATGTTTCCTGTATTTCCATCATTTCTTGAGCACAGATAGAACTTTATACTAAGAATCTTTTAAAGAGGTTCTAATAGGATATAATCATAATTGATGTTTAATTATAGAATAAACACTGAAATCACTTCAATCCACTCCACATATCATCTGATTTCTTTTAATCTAGATGACAAAAAGGATTAGTTACAATGCCGAGGATAGCTCTGGTTTTTAGATCAATCAGTAGGAAACAGTTGTTTATTGAATCTTTCCAGCATGTCATTTCAGCCAGAACTGAAATCAAAAGAAACGGTGTAAAGCTATTACCCTGGGTTAATAATTTTAGATTTAATATCAAGAGCAGTAAAGGAAAACATCACAACATAGGCTCACTTCAGCTCTGGTATGGGAAGTTTAAATTAGTCTTTTCTCCTGCTCTAGTTTGGCAACTATTCAGCATGCATATCCTCTATTTCACATTGCTAGGTTTATCCGTTTATCTGGCCAACCAGAACCCCAGCTCTATCACAGCTGACAGTTATTGACGAAGAAGATGATTAGAGCCATCACTCCACTGAATATCTGTAGCAAGAAGAACATGTTTCATGTGAAAATACCAACTGGCTTAAAAGCATTATCTTATTAGTAGCATGCAGTGAAACTGATGAACCCTTATGACATTCATTTTTTTTTCAGCAGGATGACAAACACTCAAATCAACACAAACAGCAAGAAGATATACAAACCAGGAGTAAAAAAATCTTCTCTAATAAAATGCCTTACAAAATGAAGCACCATCCATTAGCATATGCAGAAGATTATGCTCAGTCAGTGTTTGGGCTGTGGAGCAAATTAAAGGAAGGAAATTCCTGTTCGGAGGTGGCCACGATCCCATTTCCCAGTTCTGTTCCGGGAGGGTGTGAACTGCTCCTTCCAGTTTTCATGGGAGACATTTACACCAAAGGCACCAGAACTGAATTTAGCTAGTCTGCTAACGTTGTGGTATAAAACAGACTGAGGGCTATAAATCACACAGAATCACAGCATCACTAGGTTGGAAAG
>NW_010526275.1:661-883 GCF_000687285.1 Phaethon lepturus | reverse complement strand
TGGGTGCGTGCCGCAGGGCCAGCAATGGGGCAGCCCCGTCGACGTACGTGGGTGTCTTTGCAACGCAAAGGGCTATTTGAACTGATGTGCTGTTTTCCCGGGAGCCCACCCGCTGCCCCTGCTTTGCTTTTTTCCAAATCTGCCTCCTGATGAGACACAAGTCCCTTCCTGAGCCACAGCAGCCGCTAAACCCCTGGCCAAGCAGAGCCGTGGGGCTGCTGC
>NW_010526275.1:286-610 GCF_000687285.1 Phaethon lepturus | reverse complement strand
CCTCCCACCCTCCGCTCGCCGCGGGAAGCCTCTCCGCAGCATCTGCCCAGCCCCGGAGCAGCCCCACGCCACTCCCTGCCCAGCCCCTGCCTCCAGCCCCAAGCCTTCATTAAACCTTTCTGAGACTGAACTTGACTATTTGATAGCCCAGAGCTTGCGTAACAAAGAATAAATAAGAACGACCTTTCTGTCCGTTTAATTACTTTTTGCAGATGTGGGAAATACCGGCAGCGCGTGTGAGGAGGTTTGGTGGTGTTCAGGAGGAGCAGGGGACCAGCCCAGGGATGCTCTGCTGCCGCAGGGTCTGGGCCAGGTTTGGGGACA
>NW_010526275.1:0-203 GCF_000687285.1 Phaethon lepturus | reverse complement strand
CGCTGTTCCGCCAGCTGCCGCGCTCAGCATGGACGATGGGGGTGGCTTCCTGGCAATTAGCTCTGATTAATATTTCAGTGGCGGCCCGGCAGCGCGGCCATGGCCATGCGGAGGAATGCTGGCGCCGAGCATCACGGGAGGCAAAGGGGAGCCTTCCTCTCCCATTGCCATGGCAACGGCGCGGAGCGGCTGGAGAGCTGCGA
>NW_010526274.1:802-1088 GCF_000687285.1 Phaethon lepturus | reverse complement strand
CTGAGCGGCCTTCTCTCGACAAGAGGGCCACGGCCAAAGGAGTTAGTGACCCGTTTAACCCATTTAGTAAATAAATGCAAGTTTGCACAGTGGCCAACCCGTATAGGTAGTCTCAAAGGTGGGAAGATGAGCCCTGGGCAGGAATATGCTCTGGTAACGGTGAATCCCAGGAGCACTAATACAAATGAAGAGCTACGGTGGTTTCTAGCGCGGAGTGCGAGGATCCAGCTGTTGAAAAGGTAGGGCTCACATCTGGAGGGGGGGACTGACTCACACTGAGGAGTGC
>NW_010526274.1:395-668 GCF_000687285.1 Phaethon lepturus | reverse complement strand
AGAAGTTGAAAGTAATGGGGGAAAAAAAAAAAAAAAAGAAAATGTTTATTGTTGAACAGTTTGTGTTTGTGAATTTGATTTTACCTGCAAGTATTTGATGACTTTTCTACATCCTAGACTACCTGCTGTGTGTTGTCAAAGGATTCTCATAAAAACCTCCTTTTAGATGGGCATATACTCTTTATTCTATTTGCTGCATGTATGAAAAAAATAAAATATATAATTTTAAAGAACCCGTGAGAGCTTGACTTTCCTTTGCCCGCGAGACTCCGG
>NW_010526274.1:0-263 GCF_000687285.1 Phaethon lepturus | reverse complement strand
CAGCTTCTCTCGAGGGAAGCTGGATAATCCAGACCGCTGGCGAGCGTTAGCAAACGGAGCCTGCCTGCCTGAATGCAGCTCCCGGGCTGGAGCCCTGCAGCTGTGGCTGCTCTTAAAGGTACATATAGACCAATGGGGAGGGAGGGTGCAGGTTGTTTGTATCGTCAGTTAATTGCTAATTGAGAAGAGTTAATTAACACGATTGCAGATGCTCTTCCTCCCACCCCGTGAATGCTGGTTCCCAGTCCCGGTAACTCGCGCGG
>NW_010526273.1:0-14987 GCF_000687285.1 Phaethon lepturus | reverse complement strand
CACAGCGTGGTCAGGCCCGCGGTCGCCTGTAGACCCTCTGGGCTCCGCAGAGTGCTTGGGGTAGAGGAAATAGCTGCAAAAAGCGTTGGCGACAAGTGTCAATTCACAGTGGTGGCTCTCCGCACATGCACTGAGAGGAAAGGAAGCAGTAAAAGGATGGGTGCGGACAGAAATATGTCCGCTGTAAATTTCCCACGGCGAAATGTACCCCTTGTGGACATCCTCCCTATAAGCATTGGCAAGGCAACTCTGGGAGCCCTCCAGCGCAAGCTTCGTTTTGCCTGTGAAATTTGTAGGAAAATAAGAACTGGCTTTGAAAAACAGTTTCTGGAACGGCATGAAGCCCTGTGTCTCACAGGCCCGCGCTGAAGTTTGTCAGCTGGATTGGAAAGGCTCAGAGCTGCAGCAGCCAAGCAGCCACCGACTGTAAGGGATGCTGTTATCACCGGCTGCTAGATGGCAAGCGTGGCTATTTAAGGCAATATTTGTCACAGTTCCCTTGAAACAACACTTGGGAAACACCCTGCACTTCCAAGTCATTTACCTCAAATTTCCCATTCAAATTCATGTTCGGACTGAAACCAAATTTCAAACTGTCTGAAATGCCAATGACATCCAGGTTTTGTACTTAAAAGTGATTCTAGCCATCCAAAACTGCTGAGAGATTGAAGTCATTGAAAATGTAACTTTGTTCCAAGCCTGTTCTCCTTGAGTATGCCCCCCCGTGCAGATACAAATGAGGTACGTGTGCATTTTTTTTTCCCGTTACTGAATGGAATCATACAATAAAAGCAAAATGGACATGCGATGTCCTGTCAATCTCTCATATGAACAAATAAAACTGCATTGTTGGCATCTATAGTGGAAATTGAACACTGCATCCTTTCACACCGAACACCTGGTTTTGGATAGATGTCAGTTGCAGCCATAGGTTCAGTAAAACATCTGGAGAAGTCAGAACCTTAAGTCTTTTCAATAATCAAATTAATTTTCACTTACATTGGCATACTCTTAGTCGGTAACAAAATGACGATATTTCTCTATTAAAGTGACAACTTGTCATACGATGAAAGCACTGATACAGCTATTTGCAGTAGTAGTCCCCTTTCTGTAGTCGTCGCTATCCTTTCAGTAACAGGAGATCGGTTTTTCATCAGCATATAGAGGCTCTAATTCACAGTTTTCCTTAGAAGAGAAAGGTATTTTGACTGCAGATGAAAGGAAGACAGTATTGTGAGAGGAACGCCACAATCCGCAGCATTTTGTTAATGAGGGCGTTCTTACAGTGATATATGCCCACGCTCCTTAGATACACGCTTTTAATTACATCTTTGAGGCAACATGCAGCTAGGTTAAAAGCACGTAAGTTTAGTGCCAGCGCGTAATACAATTTTGCTCGTCCTCAGTAAAAGGAATGTCTTTTCTAAAAGTCACTGGAAGACGATAGGATGGGCTTTTAGGTTAGCTGATTAGTTGTTATCTGTTTTGGGGGTCCCTATCCCCACCCATGTATTTTTGTTCTTTTTAAGTAAGAGATTGAATTATTGCTCGAGTTATTTATAGGCGGGACAAAATGAGCACTCTAGTTATACTGGGATTAACACTACTAATCTCTGTCTTGACATCCCAGAGGACGTAGAGGTCAACTACTAGGCACGGCCCGCAAGTAAATGAGTCAGTATTGCACACCGAGTTGTGGTCATGAACGTGTAGCTGGCCGCAAAACTGGCTAGCCTCTCGTGAGTCATCCCAAAGAGCCACGCCGTAGCTACCTTACGATGTTCCACAGCCCATTTAAGGGCAAACTTGGCACCCAAACGGTCTTTTTCTCTAAGATGCCAGCGTGTTGTGAGGAGATTTTGTGTTAAGGATTCCCTTTTATTAAGTACAGGTCAATGAATTTGAATAATAGAGGGGAATTTGACAGATCACTTAAAAAATATAGGCACTATCCTCCAAGCCGGTAAATGAGGGACGCTTTCGAATATGCGAGTAGGCCTGAGGACTACTTACTTCCAGTAAGGAAGAGCTGTGACACTTTTTTCACTCAGGGTATGAAACCCAGAGGAAACTTTGCTCCCCTTTACTGAAATGAAACCTCTCGTTTGGTTCAGGCAGAGCAGGGATGCTTCGGTCTTCTCTGTTTGGAATGCGTGCAATAAAACCAAGCTATTTAACGTAACACATGCTTGACAGAGTGACAAACAGATCAGAAAGGTCTTCTCACTACTTAAAAAAAAGGGAAAACAAATTTTAAAGCCTTGAAAGTACCCGCAAGCACCGTTGTTTTCTGGTTGATGTGAAACAGTAGATGGTCTGAAAAAATAAACAGTGACAAAGAACAGAAAATCAGAAGTATGAATCCTAAAGTGAGGACAGATCAACTACAAAGGTGGCGAATATGGGGGGATCTTAATGCAGAGGCTGCACTGAAGCCAGATATCAGTTATCATTACTGGGGGGGCAGGAGAGTTGCTATATAATGTTTTTTTGTTAAATCTTCGACTTGATGAATCATGAAATCATAGGAGATATTTAGCTTTCATTGTCAACAAAATAAAAGAGCAATAAAGGTC
Organism: Phaethon lepturus; assembly: GCF_000687285.1. NCBI lineage: Eukaryota > Metazoa > Chordata > Aves > Phaethontiformes > Phaethontidae > Phaethon > Phaethon lepturus. The sequence goes on along the minus strand of NW_010526273.1, from coordinate 12,411 downwards.
AGCTTCTGCTTTTTATCACTGTGGAGTCAAACGATGAACTTCCACTGCATGAGAACAGGAGAGAAAACAAGAAAGTCCCAGTCAATGCTGTGTAGATCTCCATCACAGTATTGGCACGTCTTGCTTCTTCCTTTCCTTTATTGCCCAGGGCCTAAAATGCTGATACGTTCTTCCTTTTTTAATAATTGTGTAATGGCAGATCTAGAACGCCATATAAATTATTCCACGTACTGTCTTTTTTCAGCACATAATACGCATCTTGAAACTTCTCTCGCAGTTAGTTTCACAAAAGCAAACCTCCAGAGTTTTTTTTTAATACAACAGTAACTGTATTCTCAGCATCAAGTCAGGGACAGTCATAGCTTGCGTCAGATAACATATCCGTGACTATTTCATAGGTCTTGAAATCTGGGTCCCCCTCGTGACTCTTGGCCTCTAGGCAGGCTTGAGCATGCTGCTTCACCTCAGTATTACAAAAATGTTTTCTGTCTGTAAAGTCAGGATAAGGCAGCTCTAAGTATGCTGCTTCACCTCTGTATGTGAAGAATTTTCCCATCTGTAACGTTAGTGTAGTGATTATTTACTCCATTGTACAATGCGTTGAAGATTTATGGAGGAAAGCTCTACGTGAGAACATTACTTGAAAATGAAACATCAGGTATATCGCATGTGCTTGGACTTTGAAACGTGATGATTTAATCCTCTTTAAACTGCTGAATAGTTCAAATGCATTTACCTGGATTCCTGTTTCTTAAGCATTTCTCTCCTTACACCCCTCCATACTCGTAACTCTTTCCTCTGCACAATGCATAAATCGGTTTTAAATCAGTCCCGTGAGAATAAAACAACTTCCTGCAAAAATGTTAAATATCCCTTACAGAAAGTGGTTATTAAGGCAAAATAAAAGTGGAAAAGTTTCTTTGCTTGAGTGCTGTTTTGGGACCGTTTCTTGCTGTTTCTGGACAAAGTCTTTTCATTCTAATTACCCAAGCTGAGTGTTAGAAACGAAAGAAAAAATTTCAAATTTTCTAGAAATACATTCTTTACATATTAAACTTTTTTTTTTTAAGCATCACTTTATTATTCTTCACCTTCATTTAAAATACACAGATCTATGTCTTTGTCATACAGACTCTCAACTGCTCAGCAATTACTGCAGTCAAATTTTTTCTGTCCTTATTCGCGTATGTGAGGGTTATTCTGTAATAACTCAGTCAGTGTGAACAAAGCACTGCCAGAGAGAAGGTTTTCCCAATAAGCACTTTTAATTCTTTTTCCCCTCTTATCGCCTCATTGTTGCATGTTTGTTTTCCTTCTGGTCCCCGGGGAGCCGTGAGAAACATCATTTTACACAGAGAAGTATCTGTACAATCTTCCTATCTCAGTAAATACCGTGTCTTAGTTTCATACTGTTGACACTGGTGGAGTCTGTTTTAGACAGAATTACTAAAACCAGAAAAAATGTTTATAATGAACTAAAATCTAAGAAAACCCCAGGAGACGACTGGTTCGGGTTTGTCTTTTTCTGGGATCAAGTCATATCCCAACTCTGCATCTCAGAGGCAGTAATAGTAATGAAAGGCTTTTTTTGTTTGCTTAATTATATATACAAAATAGCAGAAAGATTTTGGTACGTTCGGAAACATGTTGGCGTAGAAAATATGTGGACATGGGGGGGGAAAAAAATGCAAACAAACAAAGAAAAAGAATGAAATCACTTGGTGCAGAGGGATGGCACAAACCAGCTAAAAGGCAAGTGCATTCTCCGATGTCTCCCCCGTTTTCGAAGATCTGAGCAGCCGCCAAGGCTTTCCGCTGACCTTGTGAAGAGAGACAAATTTTCCTTCGTTTCAGTTTCTGTCTCAGAAACTACTCAGGAAAGAAACAGAAGGAGCAGTGGAAAACAACTAAGGTGTGGATTACTGACATTAAAATGGAAACAAACTGAGGACTGAGCTCCTGAAAATATCTAAGGTACAAAGAACTGACATCAGCGTCGGTGACACCCAGTGCAACTCTCGCTGGCGCTGAGGTCAAGAGTCGTTCACAGCAGCACGAGATTCGGTCATTTGTACCACAGCCGGCGTTGGGCCCAAACAAAATGTAAAGTGCTTGTTGATACGACAACCCTCGGCCGGTTCAAAACAGTGACAGAAGGTGGGGAAAACATAAAGGCAGATGTGATCGTAAGAGAGTCCTAGGTAGAACGCCTAGAGGAAGGAATAAGGAAGAGGTTATAATGAGCTCAGAATTGTTTGCATCTTGACCTGGGAAATTGCTTCACATTAATAATGATCTGGTTCCTTTCTGGAGAAGAACAGTCTCGATGTTTGTCCCGATGGCCAAGACTCCTGCGTCATTTGATAGGGTAACGTATTCCCCCTCGCTTTCTGAGAATGTTCTTCTATCCCTGTGCGACCTCTTGAAGTTGAACTCTTCCCTGCCTGTTGTTGTCCAGGTGTCTGGTTATTCCCAGCTCACCAGCAGTCTGTTTGATTTCTTGCTCTCTTACAAACAATACCTGATTTCTCCCTTGCTTTAACAACAAACTTTTGCAGTCCTGAAAACATCTAAGAAGTTTCTCTTACGGGAATGAAGTTTGGCCTCGGCAGCCTCTTGAAGGAAGGCTACCATCTTGACTTATTTAATGAATAAGGCTTACAAAGGGACTTTATTCCTTGAAAAAGTTCTGCGTGTGACTAAAGCACGTGCCCTTTCTCAGCAATTCTTAAATCGTAGTACACATTTTATAAATCGCCTGCTGATAGTCCACAGAGATCTCACTGGCGGCCACTGTTCTCCTTCCTGAAAGCTAAACTTTGTTACAAGAAAACCAAAATGCCCAAAGTCCAACAGTGATACTACCCTGCTGCTTCTACAACTGCTCTTGAGATAAAAAGAAGGGCAAAAGATAAAGGCCAAGCACAAATGGCAAGTCTGACTGACATGTTAACTGCAGCAGCATACAAATTAGAATATAGCATCCTTCATTTAGGTACCTTTGAGATGTAAATACATTATTTTATAGGGAAAAAAAAATCCAAGCGTCACTGAAAACCCCCAGAGGCATTGGTACACCCCAGAATTTCCTGTAGCAGTAAAAAGTCATGGACAAGCCACAGCCATTGAGGTTGAAGAAATAATTTTATTTGAAATCTTTTTCTTTTTACCCAATTTGCAGAGATAGGTTTTGCTGTTATAGTTGTATTATACAATGAGCAACGGACTTTTTTTCCCTCATGTATTTTTGGAGTCTCAGAGAACTTCAGAAATATCCCTGGTCATCAGTCCTTGTGCTAAAAATACTTACTTCTTTATATAGTCTTATAAGCTTGAAGGGAGGGGAATAAAATCCTTGGAACTGCGAGCCTGGGAAGAATGAACGTCTCTTGGGTCACAACGAAACATGTCTCTTATGAGGAAAAGCTGAGAGACATGGGGCTGTTTAGTCTGGAGAAGAGAAGGCTGAGAGGGGACCTTATAGATGTCTATAAATATCTGCAGGGTGGCTGTCAGGAGGATGGAGCCAGTCTCTTTTCAGTAGTGCTCAGTGACAGGATGAGGGGCAATGGGCACAAACTGCAGCACAGGAAGTTCCACCTCAACATGAGGAAAAACTTCTTTACTGTGAGGGCGACGGATCGCTGGAACAGGCTGCCCAGAGAGGTTGTGGAGTCTCCTTCTCTGGAGACCTTCAAAACCCGACTGGACGCATTGCTGTGCAACCTGCTCTAGGTGATCCTGCCTTGGCAGGGGGGTTGGACCGGATGATCTTCAGAGGTCCCTTCCAACCCCTACCATTCTGTGATTCTGTGATGCTGTGATGCTGTGATTCTGTGAACAGTCTTTGTGCCAGTGCGCATTAAGACACTAAAATGGTATAGCTACAATGACTACAGATGTCATTGCTGCCTGACTCACACCTTTAAAAGCCCGCTTATAAATACAGTTATGTTGCTTATGAATAGCTTAATTTTGCAAACAGGTTATTTCCGCTCACAAGCTGTTAGCCAAAAGTACATTTCAAGTGCTACGGCGCTACTCTGGTTTTAGTTTTGTTTGGTTAAGAAAATCATTAAGACTTTTGCAAGTTGTTTAGCCAATAGCGATTGCATCCAGGCTAAGGAAACAGAAGAATTTTTATCTGCCACTAGCGTAGTTCAAGTCACGCGCCACAACAGAAATAGTGGGAAAGATGGAGAAAAAGCAGTTCTGGCAAGTTTGTGTGAGATCTGAGTAGGTACAGAAATACTGTAACAATTGTTCATAACTTTGCAATAGCCTGTCCTGAAATAGGCTGTCCATTGTTCTATTATGCAAAAAGACAGAGGCAGAGCTATCGTGTAACCTAATGACTGCCATTTCGTGCTCTGCAGCCCAAGCGCATGGTAAATAGGATAGGTAAGTCTTCCGCGCGACATGGGAATACCTTTCCGTTTAGGAAAGCAGAGAAAATTATGAGGAGAAGAACTATGTGGGCTCTGGTTTTGAGCTAATATGTTGCAAGTAGCTGTAAATCTTTGAAGAGTGAAGTGTATTGAATGAAAGTGCTCACAAAACAATTTCGCCGTGTAAAGAAAGGAGTAGTAGTGGCAAAGCACAGGTGAGGGACTTCCGAACACTGCATTGAGTATCACGATACTTATGGATGGGATGTTGGGATAGTAAGTCAAGGAGTAAAGGAGTGCAGGACACTGGATGACTTCTGAAGGGTACATGGCAGACTTCGCAGGAAAATTTTCTGACGCAGTGGAAAGATTGGCAGCTTAGTAAGAAAACGATATAAAAATCTGAGATGGAGACAATTTAAAGGATTATATAAATGTGTGGAAGAACTCACGTTAGGGCTACGGTTGCCTGTTTGACCATGAACTGGGGCACTGGAGTAATATCCGCTGGAGTGGATTTTATTCGATATTACTGGATAGCCTGGATGGCAGAAGAGCGTACGCTTCCGAACTGTTTTGATGACTCGAGACCTGAGGTGAGCTGAAAGTAATTGGGACGGGAGAATCCAGAATCAAAGGGATCTTTAGAAATGGAGAAATGGTCTGAAAATAACCAGGTAAGACTCAACAAATACATATGCAATAGCTAAGGGCAAGAGGAAAAAATTTCTTAAATACAAAATTAGAAGTATCTGGCAAAGCAGCAGGTCTGTCAGAAAGGGTCTGAGGGCTACAGTGGCTCACAGTCTGAAGAGAAATCTGCAGTAGAGAAAAAAAGGCTAAATTTGGTCCAGCATACAGTGAAAGAAATGACATCTGTAGGACATGAAGGTCATTAATCTGCTGACGCTTCATCTCAACTACCGCATCCCGTTTTGGCTATCCCACGTTAAAACAAGTTATTTTACATCAGTCAGTTCAGAAAAATGCAGCAAATACAAGAAGTTTAGAAAAGACGTCCTCTGAAGAAAGGTTAAAAAATGCATATTCCTCTGGAGAAGAGAAGAGGAGAAAAGAGTGAGTTAGTTAATTTTCTGCGATGGAAAGGTTGTTAATTACAAAAAGTTGATCAATGATTCTCAATGTTTACTACTAAGAAGACAAGAATAATTTGTCTTAATTTACAGGAGAGAAAATTTAAACTGGGCAGTGGGAAAACCTTTGCTATAGTTAGAGTAAGAAAGCAGTAGAAGAAAACTCATTAAACGCAGTTCCCCTATCAAAAAGGTTGTAGAAGCTTTAAACTTTTCAATGTTTCATTTGGGTTTTTTTAAAAGGGTAAATAGACAAGTATCAGTTCACAAAAGATTGAAGATGAGTTGTAGATACACATGATATTCCTTAGTGCATGGTGATAGAGGAGCTAAGTAGGTGCTTCCCAACTCTGTATTTCTACGTACGTATTCAGGACAAGGAAACGCTAACTCAGTCCACTTTAATGTGACGTGTAACAAAGGTGTCACAGAGCTTAAGAATCAACGGTTCCAGCCTGCAATGTGCCGGCTGCTTTCATTTACTGTCGTGTTCCTCTATGCTTGGTTGGAATGGGCCTTCAAACTGTTGCAATGTTGTCTTTACTGAGGAAATCATTCCAATTTTTATGTAAAAGTCAGTGAAGTAGTATAGGTTAGCTTTTGAAAACTAGCTTTAACAGTAGAAGGGAAAACGACTCGTGTGATAGAAATACCAATACGGCCCCATAAATAAAGATTTGTGACAGGATACGTTTGGAAGGAGGGACTGTGAGCTAAACCTAGCAAAAGCATGTAACGTTTCTCAAGTTCACTTTTTAAGCTGGCTAGGAAGTTGAAAGAAGATTGAAACAGACAAGCTTTCAGGACGTACATTCTTTTCAGGGCATGCATTGGCTTTCCAATGCCAATAAAATTGTGTAATCCGCTGAAAAAAATCCTTTCTGTAGTTTTTCCCTTGTTTTTTCTCAGCTCACAGTTGCAATAACAATTTCTCTGCAGGATCTTGGCCCATCGCGTCCTTCCAGCCTTTTATTAGTCCCTAGGAAATGCCTACACCTAGTCATTACTGTTTAATTGGAGTGTCACCAAAGGATAGTGACGCTTTTAATCTTTACAAAGAGCAATGAATCAGGACTTGCAGTGTCCTTGGGAGGAGATGAGTAAAAGCAATCCAACGAGCTGTGAACAAAACCTGGGCACTGCCCACGTAAACACGGTTATTGCTGACAAGACCAGAAAGAAACAAAAAGGCACGAGCACTTTAGACTGCAACCACCAGAGCCTGGCTCTCTAGCAGCGAGTGATTCATCGTTTATGAGCGATTCCTACTCACCTCTAGACCTTCAGGCAGACCAGGCACAGGTTTTTAGCATTAAAATTCTATGGGGGTTTTTTTGTCCCCTAAATCTTACAGGCAGAATTGTCAAAAGCTGCTTAGCATTATGACCGTGTCTGTGATAGCACTAGTCCAGACCTCCCGCCTCATGAAGCTGCCGCATCATCGCCAGTTCATTTTGTCCACAGTTAAACGGCTATGAACTTCTGACCGTTCGTGAAAAGGTGGGATCTGGCAAGAAGATGCCAACTAGCCCGGGATGTTAGCCACGATTATAATCTGTAATTTTATGCTCCAGCTGGGACATAAAGGGAACGCTGTATCCTCCGCACTGAGTTGAGTAATCCCAATGGCAAAAGTAGCTTCCATCGGGCTACAGCTCTTCTGATCAATACGAATGGGGAGCTGGTGCACAGGAAAATGGAGCTGATTCAGTGCTCCTAGGCCCGTGCACCATCAGAGAAGCTTCGGCACAGAGAGGCGACTGGGAGAGAAAGGACCAAGGCTTGGCTGTTTATCCTGTGGGAGCAATGGGAAACTCCTGAATTCTGCTTGCGCTTTCATTTTGATTTTAGGGACAGCCCAACTATGCACTGTGCCAAGTCCAGGTTTGACACTAACATCCAGCAATGATAAAAGTGCGTTACCCATTAGCTGTTATTTCTAACCTTTGCCGCTGCCTACGGTGATGGAATTCTGGGGGCTCATGTTCATCCCAGTGTAGCAGCACTGGTTTAGATGTGAGCTTAATTAAATCGCTGCAGCGTGCACACTGCTCAAGCAGTTTCTAAACTGATTTCATTAAATCAATCAAGGCAAATCTTTATGCAAACTCTTGCTCGAGTACTTCATTTGTTATCAAAGAGATCATTTCCCCCTGTTCCTTGTGAACAGTGGGTATTCCCAGAGAGTAGCGTGGCATTCAGGTTTATCTGTTGCTGCGCTGCCCTATGTCAAGCTCAAATGACTAGAAAATAAATCAGCAAAGTGCCGCATCCGAATCTAAGGCAATTATGTCCGTAGCTAATATCTGCTAGTATTACTATAAGAAACGCCAGGAAAAGCCTATATGAGGAAAGTTAGTAAAGATTGGACCGGGTAACGTGGATAAGGCTATGATAAGGTATTGCTATATAAAACAATTAATAATATAAGAATATTTATTTAGCATGCTTTGTATTTGTATTTCAAAAACCAGGTATCCAATTAAACCCAAAAGCAGACAGTTTAAACTGCTTCTTGAAAAAGATACAAATATACAACAGCAGATACACATAAATACACATAGAAATAATATTATGTTATGTATATAATACAGGACTAACCTGTAGAGCTCCTCGCTTCGAAGGTTAGGGAGATTAAGAGCTTAGATATATGCAAAGGAGATGCCTATTTTGATAACGACAAGCGTCACAAGTACCTCAAGCAGCTTGGTAAAGTATTCGATCATGAATGAGCACTATTAACTTCAGTGCTTCATTCCAGGTAATGGGAAAAGTGTCTTCATTATTTCCATATATATATTGTTTACTTTCTCCTTTTTAGCATCTGGTGTGGTTCACTTTCAAAGTCCAGATGAATCGCTGTCAGTTGCCAAACCATAATTCCCGCAACAATACCTTCAAACATTGTTGTATAAATATTCTAATTTTCCTAAACAGCTCATCTATCTGCAGAACACATAGCTGCGTGTTCTAGGACTTTTAAATGGTAATACAACGTTAGCATTTTTCCAAAAAATGGTCCATTTATTTAAAAACATAAGCTGTTGGGGGAATTTGTCTTCTATTGAGGGAAATGGTATCACTGTTTTCTTAACTTTCTTACATTAGTTACAGTTTGAGAAATGAGAAAGAATGTCACAGTTGTGCTTCATTTAGTTTGGATTCATTGATTCAGTGTCATTTCCAAAAGCATTTTCAAGCCCTCCTGTCCTTATAAAGCCAGACACTTTACTTTTCAGTTAATAACTCTGAGTTATCTGGAAATTAAAAACATGGGCTGTGACCTACGAAAGTGGAACCGTCCTGCAGATCCTCCTGCTTTTCTCCGTCACCGAGAGGTGCTTACTGACAGTTGCATCTATGCTTAGATATCTGTGGCGAAATAACGTTACAAAAGAAGGCAACAGCAGCCTTGCGCGTGACCAAATCTGGACTTACATATGACGCGGGCCACGAGACGCTTACGGTTACAGTGCCTGTTAATGCTGCCTGCTATGGTCTAGGTCCACCAAACAGCTTGAGAAACGCCGCCGATCTCTAAGCAGTCAGAAGCTGGGAAAAGGTTAGTAGTTAAAGATTTTAAGGGAGACATTCCTGAAGCACAAAGGACAGTTGAGCACATTTCCCGCCTTGTGCCTTTGACCACTCCTTCATTAAAATGGAAAACTGTCCAGAGGTAAGATATGAACAACTTTTCAGCCTGAACTAAGGTTCTTGTTGAATATGCTAACGTGGTTCAGCCGTCAGGGTCTTTTTGCATGGAACACTTGCAGTCACATGGCTTGTAAGTGCAGGCAACAGCATGGGGAATCGCTATTGCTACAACCATCTTCACTTCTTCAATTACTTGTTTGGGCCAGGGGTAACACTAGGCACTCAGATGCAGCATTTGGTACATGGCATTGCCAAAGTTCGTTCCCTTTTTCTAATATATATTAAGCTGGGAATATATTATTACTTAGATAAGTTACGGAAATCTCTCGCTGGGCTTCTGTCAGCCTTCGCCGCTGATGCGAAGATGACTTCTGCTTCCATTTGTGAACACCACGCTTTCATACATAAAATGCTTTAGGACATGGAACAATACACAGCCTAAACTGTCTTAACATAGGCTTGCTGCCAAAGGCACCTGTGTGCACTAGAAAAGCACATTATGATGCACTTTTTTTAACAACCGCGTGGCAAAAGTCACAGTTTCATGTGAGTAGATGACTCTGAGGAGTCTACTTCCTAGTTTAAAAAATTGGGATCTGGGCCTTTATTCTTGCAGAATGCATTTGTGAAGGCTCAATGAATAAACTGGGATGCTTTGTACGTTTTAAATACTGACATGCAGATTTGCAAGTTGCCTCTTTTTCCTGAGAAGGAGAATTAAGTTCTATCTTTTAGTGCTACCTAACTCTTGTATAATCAAGAATTAGGTGTGAGGAGCTAACTTGCCATGTGCGCAATGATACTAACTCAGCATTTTGAGAAATGGGACAATATAATACAAGTGATCAACTTAAACGCTTCCGTATCCATGGTGAACACGTGTACGTACATGTTTAGGACAGAAGTCAATACCAGCATGCACTAAAAACCTGCATGACAGACAACAATTGAGGACAGTTAACTGCAGCACAGGTTTTCTTTTTCTCTGCAGGTATGGCTGAGATTCAAAGCTACTTTCTACTATCAAACGAAATCATTGCTCATCTGAAATGAGGTGAGTTGCATAACTTGGAGACAAACGCACCCGTGAATGTGGTTTTGCTCTTAGAAACACTAATGCTGCTAACCAATGACAGAAGACCGAGAGGGGGTGCGCTGTTTTCTGCAAAAGCACAGAAAGAAGCGTTTGCCCGCAAGTTGCATCGTAGGCTTTTACCTCAGCACCAAATCGGGTTTTGTATTCATCAGCATCATTTAGACAGAGAAAGGAGGGCGAGCGTATCCTTCAGCATTGGCTTATACCCTTTCCAGGCTGCAGCTTATCCTCTGGAGTCCCTGCATCGTTGTGGTGGGGTTGGAATAGATGGCCTTTAAAGGTCCCTTCCCACCCAAACTCTTCTACAATTTTGTGGTTCTATGGTGCGTCTCGTCAGCTCTGATGATCGTGTACATCTGCAGGATTGAAATATTCCGATACACAAATGCTAAGCCCGGGCATTCTGAAAGGCACCAGCGGAGATGATAGAACCACCCGGAAGACTGAGATACAAATGCAACGGTGGGGGCCCTCCCCACCCGAGGGCCAGAGCACATACTACACCCATCCATCCCAATGAGGCGGATGGCGTGTGGTCATCCCACCCTCCCTGTGACCCTGGGACACAAGAGGGACAACTCAGCATCTAACATAGAGTTAGGAGCAAAAGGTCTTTATATTAGTATCCTACAGCTAAAGCCTGTGAGAAGGTAAAAATCATGCTACAAAGAGTACTGGCCTGATAAACGACCACCAGAATGCCCTAATCTGATGGGAGCATGAATCTTCTGCTGAGCTGCGCTCTACAGTTCTTCCCTGACCGTGCTCTGTCACTGGAAAAATGCATGTGCGGCATCATTAAAAGCAGGATACAAGCTTGCCTGTCATTGATGAATTAGATAAAGAATGGATTGAAGTTCTTTGAAGTACAGAACACACAGCATAACTAAGAGTGTAGAATAAATTGCCCAATATATTCTAGATGAGAAAAAATATGTCACATTATTAAAGACACGCTAATGCACGAACTAACAGGCTTAAGGTGGCAGGCTCAACCTGGCATTATCATTTCTTAGGCTTTCCCTCCCCCGGTGGCATATATAATGATAGTATTGCTGCGGGGCGCAGTGGGAATGTCACTGTTGACTATCGTAGTTCCCAGAGTAAATATCAGTAATGAATCAATTCTTTTTTATTGTTTTTCAGGAGAGGTTGAGCTTGAGCCATCCCTACCCTGAAACTCAATGACCTTTATTCTATCATTTAGCTTAACAATGGCTTGTCTAAGTGTCTGCTTTTAATTGACAGAAAGTTAAAAGAAGGTTTCGAGTCTGCATAAGGCAGGCAAATGTGCAGCGTTATTTTAAGACAGAAATTACTACTTGACCTCCTGTGAACCATTTCTACTTTGAACAACAAAGATTGATGTCTCTGGTGTCTCTCTCGGCTTGTATCAACGCACAAGCTAGCTTCTGTTATACTGTTTTTTGTTTCCACGATCGCCATCCTAGTAACAACCAAAGCTCCCTTTGCCCAGCCGAGCTTACAATAATTAAACGAGGCAGCGCATCTCAAACCTCTTCTCTTCTTCCACTGACTGCTCGAGTGGAGAATTAAGCTGTGTTCACAAATATCATTCCAGGCATTTGTTTTGGATCCTCATACACCTGTCAATGTTAGGCAACTACAGAAAAAAAAATGCACAAGCAATAGGAGAAAAGTACAAAGAACTGTTTAACACTACGGTAAGCAATTTAAATAGCTGTCTTGGTTTATCTTTCCCACAGCACAATGTTTTCTTCATTCCCCAGCGAGCATCGCTTCCAAAAAGAAAAGTAAACCTTTGTCAGGGCCGACCCATTGAGCAGACCCGGATAAAGTTGGCAAAGATTTTCTTCATTTGTTTCCCATTTAAAATATAAGGCTTTATTTGCCTTTTAAGCTACTGTGGGGTTTGTTTATGTAAGTTCATGCTTTCAGTTTGCAAAAATTAATTTTGTACAGATACTATATATATATGTGTGTGTATATATGTATATATGGAGACTTGCTGCTATTTGCAGACTTAAGGATTCTTAGTATATTCAAAAAACAATTTTTCCCCACAACATAAGCACCAAAGAAAATACCAGCCTCCATAAGAGAAACATTGAGGTTGAAAAAATTAGATGCCCTTTCTCTTCTCATTCCCCAAATACAGGAAATAAATAGAAAATCACAGAATCACAGAATCACTAGG
>NW_010526272.1:2992-7683 GCF_000687285.1 Phaethon lepturus | reverse complement strand
CCAGGCCTGGCCCTCAGCACGGCTGCCTCAGCAAAACTGCTCCATCTTTGGGGTAAAAGCAGCATTTTGAGGTAAACCAGCCATTCTGTGGGCTCTTTCCAGGCCTTGAGAAACCAGTGCTGGGCCTTTGCAAGGAGCAGCCCAAAACGGGGTCACCGAGACATGTTTTGAGGAGCCGGGCCTTCTCTCCCCCCGAATCCGGCCATGTTTGGATGGTGTCCTCGCCCTGTGGTGCATGGGCTCCTGTGTTTAAGGCCATGGTGGGGGCCGAGTGGCAAGAAATTGGGGGTAATCTCCCTTCCTTTGGTTCAGACTGCTTCCTGAAAGTGCTCCTGAGAGCAACAGCCACATTGAGGGAGCGTGGCTGGTCCAGCAGCTCTGATAACCTTTTATTTTTCTTTTGGCCCAGGCTAGACGTGTCCTGTTCAACTACAGCTCTTCCCACCAGCAGCAAACAGTCAGCTTTTGGCTCTCCATGGGCACCGAGGACTATTTAACTCCTTTCCTCTGTAGATAATTTACCTACTGAAGACTGTTAGGTCTCCCTTCTCTGGATTGAATGTCCATCTTTTCCTGTAGGTTGTGTTCTTGCTGGTCTCTTCCAGGCTTTCTCCAGGCACTCAACACCTTGAAGGGTACTGCCCAGTCCTCCAGCTTGGTCAGCAGAGCAAACATAAGGATTTAATCATGTCTTACTGATAATCCTACCTACCTCCAAATTCCTGCTCTCCTGCCTGGAATAGAAAATGACCTGCACTTGAGGCAGACAAATTAAAAATGTAGAAAGATCTTCAAGTCCACCTATCATCCTTCTACCATGGTCAGGGAAGCTATGGAGATCTGGAGCCCATAGCTGAGCTCCTCGGATGGATTTGATGTCCTCAGGTCCATGGACTGTGGCGAGTCAAGGTGGCTGCAGTGCTGGGTATCCCTGAGCTCTGATTGATGTCATCTGTTGTTGCCTTCCAGCCATATGTCACCTGCTGTGTCCAAAAGTTGTCCCCACCTGCTGTCCAAGACTTTCTTGAGGGGGTTTGCCTCCTGCTGTATTCCTTTTCCAGCAGATGTCCGCTGAGCTGTTGGTTTTTGAGGATCCTGGTAGGACAAGGAGTTCCAGATGTTATTCCTGGGTCTTCCTCATATTCATTATTGTTACTCAATGACCTTGCACAGGTCTGTCTCCCTCTGTGTCAGGATGTCAGCATGGGGGCACATCATTCTTCAAAAAGTTTTATCTCCAGCTTTTTCCCTGCCTCTCCTTCCTAAGCCAGCTAGACCTATGATATCAGTTTTCCAGCTTCATTAATTACGCCATCAAGTCTCTGTAATTTGGTTTATTAGTAACAATCCAAATCTGTCCCCCCTGTTATCTCGCTCTTTTCCTTTTAGATTTGTCAAGAACGGCCTTCATCTCTGCGCAGGATGAACTTCCTTGGTGCTTAACCACTCCAGACCATGCGTGCTTCCCGCTACTGCTTAGTGTCACCAGACCTGTCTCATCCATAACGTGGCATTCTGCAGCACTGAATGACAAGCAGGAAAGTCTCACGTGTCTCCAGATGAACTGCAATAACATCACGTATTTGTTAGCCCAGTCAGTCCGTTTAACACTAAAACACAGAAGAATATCACAATATCATACAACATGCAAACCAAATGAGTCCTGCACAGTGATAATACTTTGGGGAATAATCCTGACTTGGCCTCAGAGCATGATGGATTATGTGGTTGATTTTTCTTTTCTTTTTTTCCAGTCCTCTATTCAATTCAATACATTCCAATAATCCTAGCAGCTCGGTTCTGCCCATGCCTGCCTTTCTAAGGAGACAGAAGAACAGTTGGCCCAATGCTTTTGTTGAGATTTAAAACAGACAAGCGAGGCTATTTCTCATGCCCAGCCAGTTCGGCTTTCACTCACACCCCTGGAAGTCAAGAGTAACTGAACGGAGGCCAAGTTCCTCTGGATTTACAACAATGCATCTGGGAACAGAATTCTACCAAAATACCAAGTACGAGGCTGACATCAGCTCAGCGCCTGATGGCTCACACCAGGCTCGTTTTCCTTCAACAGTTTATTTGGCTAAAATGCAATAAACAGGACCAGCGACCTCACCTAACCTCCGTGCGGCTGCACCCTCCCCACGCAGCCCCAGGAACGGGAAGCTGCCATCAACATGGATGACAAGGAAGTTGCTTCTGGCTTCAACACGATTACACGGATGTAGGCTGGTAGGAGGAAAAGAAGGATTGAGGATTATTATCTCTGTCCACTGGAAAGCAGAAGGAGGAAATTCTGTTTCAGTCCCACCCAGCTGCTTCCCAAAGTGATGGCAGCTGCTTGTCCTTTATTGCAAGAAAAACAACTCCTTTATATTCAAACTTAAGCGAGGTTTTGGTTGGTTTCCTTGACTGGTAACTGTCTTTTCTCATAAAGCCTTGTGGGACGTCACTTTTTGAGGATGGCTCTTTCTGAGAACAGCCACGATGGCCAAGAACAGGCTGGACACACAAATCTGCCCTTTAATTTATCACCAACCAGAGCATTTCAGTGTGGTCTCCCAAGGTCTGGTGACAACCTCGCGCCGGGAGATAATGAAGTCCTCACCTTGTCAGAAGTGTCTGCATCCCCCATCCCGTCCCTTTCCCCCCCGAGGGCTAATCTGGTCGGGTTAAAGGATCAAAAGGAGAAACAATTAGCAAATGGAAGAATTTAATGATGCTAATTAAAATGTATTAAGTGTAGCCACTGCCTCTGCACCAGCTGCTTTGGCAGGAGCCTGGAGTCCGTGGAGCGCCAGCCTTACCCCGCTGCAGAGTGGAGAAACAGGACATCTGGTGCGCCCTCCCCCCGGCCCCTCGCAAAAAAGCAGCTCGAGGAAACCTTCACTTCATTTGCTGCTGCTCGTCGGGTTCGTGGTGGAGCCCCTAATTAGCTCCATCTCTGCAGGAGACCCCTGGGACCTCATTAGGCATTTCAATTAGTGAATAGCCAGGGCTGCAGAGGGAGAGGGGGCCGGGGGCCGTTTGATCAAGATGGCTGCAATTAAGCAAGCGGACGGAGGTGACAGAAGTAACCCTGCTTCCAAAAAAAAGCGGGGAAAGCACCAAGCTGGCTCCCAGATGCTACCCACGCACCAGAGCAAGCTCTCCCAGAAGTTTGCTCTCAACAAGCTCTTAATGAGACATTTGCCAGCTCCTGGCAATAAACCCCCCCCGCCCCCAATAGCTGCAGTGAGTTTAGGGCTGGACTCGTTACAAAAATGTCACCTTTTAATCGAGCTTTTAAACCTTTTCTTACTGTACATCACATTTCTGGACAGGGACAGACTCACAGGCATGTCCTCCCGTCTCCCTGTGCTGTTCCTGGTGCTGCCCATCCGCCACGCGCAGCCCAGCTGCCCGGCCACCCCAAGCACTGCGGTCATCACTCACCTGGAGTACTCCCAGCGAAGAGACATCAGGCATTTCTTGAACTTCAGGGAATGGGTGGCAACGATGATGAACGTGCGTCTCCCAAGGATGCAGTGGCCTGTTCCCAATTCCAGCTTTGTCGTTCACCCGGCTGCTTCCAGCTCTCCTGCTCGGCCATACCTCCTGCTGCTTCCCAGCACTTTCTACGTGGACCTCCGCTGTTGGAGACAACAGCAAACCCCAAACGAGCAGGTCTATCTCACCCCACCTCTGCACAGCCATGGCTTAGCCCCACGTGGTGTTCATACCGTCCTGACCGGTGCACACAAGCATCTGCCACAGCTGGGAGAGCAACGGGGACCCCATCACTGGCACAACGTCCCCCATCCCAGCTGTTTCGTGCCTCTCAGCTAAGGCAGAATCCGTCTGTCCCACCTCTCCCTGCCTTTACACCATGCCATCCCTTCCTTCTGCTGCCAACTCTCCATGGGACACCATTTCATTCCCTCCCTGACCTTTTCCCCTTCTTTGGATGTGGTTGGGATATACCGTATGAAATTTTAAAAGTCCACAAAGCAAGACCGAGGGGTGTGCAGTGGCAGACGCCTCATTTTCTCAGGGGACCAAAGGAAAAATCAGGGATCTTTGGCCACAAAATTGTTTTTTTCTTGCGAGTCTGAAAAGTGAATTCTTGTGACTGAGAAATACTGCTAGATTGTTCCTCAGGACCTTCACGCACGGCTCTCCTCTGCACCCTGGGCTGCCCAGCTTGACCTCAGCTCCCAGGTCTGAGGATAAGTTAAGCATCGTGAGAAATGTTTGCTAAAACTTGTCCAAAAAAGAGAAGAGGGGCCTTCTCAAGAGGCAAGACCTTGCCACAACAGCCCGAACTGAAATACAATGGATTTTCTGCAACAAAGACAAAGCCCAGAATTTTCCTCCTATTGAAGCACCTCCCAGAGGACAAAAAACCACCCTGCTAAGGAATCGATTTTCTATTGATAACCAGTCTGAATGCAACATTTTCATCTAGCCGTATCGCTGCAAGCATGAAGGATGTACAGATACCAGTGGTTCAACTCAGATAGCTTCAGCATGGTCATTTGAGACCGGAGCGACACGTAACTGGTCTTGCCCTCCTCTCCAGGAGGAGTGAAGCCAAGAGGGTTTTGGTGGCCAGTTGCTTCTCTTCTAGCAGGGGATAATCCAAGCCTATCTCAGTTTAGGAGCACTGCGAAAGCATCGGAACAGATGTTCCTTTTCTGTATGGGAAAATGCCG
>NW_010526272.1:0-2961 GCF_000687285.1 Phaethon lepturus | reverse complement strand
CCTGCTGAAGACCAACATCTGTTTGAAGCTGTCTGGCTCCGGTTCAGACTTTAATTCTTGTGACAGGTCTCTTCATGCCTTTAATTTCCCATGAAATCTAATTCAAGAAGTTGTTTGTCTGCAGCCTGCTCCTGGTGTTGGGGAGAGCAAGGCTGCATGCGATCCAGACGTTCCTTGCAGAAAAACCAGTTTCTTGGAACAGCCTTTCTAAAAAAAGCTACGTTTTGCCTCTTTTCAAACGATGGCCACGCACATTTTCAGCGACACTCTAATCCTCTCAGTCCTGGATCTCACACAACCGCGCGACACGCTATCAGGATGCCATTAATTAAAGCGTCGTGGCCGGTCCTCTTGGGTGCTGTTGTGGAGGAATCATGCCCTATCCCATCGTTTACAAATTTGTTCTCTGAAAGATCTTTAAACAATTTTGTATGTGGAACGGAAACGCCTACCGAGTTCAGGGCTGTGTCAGGTGTGACAGTGAATAAAGATGCTCCAGGCACTTCCTCGTGCTCGGAGGCTTTGGTGCTGGCCATCAAGAAGCTGCTATGCAGGAGCTGGGTCTGCTGCAGGCTCCTCTCTCTGCTCGAGGCTCTCAACTAGCCTGGACCCCTGAGCAATGATTTCAGGAACTACCGCCCAAGCTGGGATGCTCTGAGGTGTGAATTTAAGCTGTCGCTTCCAGTGCAGAAGATGATCCTCAGCTGAACGGGAGAAGCCGTGCTCCCGCTAGCGTTACCACCACTGTTTGCAGAAGTCATCTGGAAGTTTCACATGGTTACAGCAACCACTGTTTGCCCCGAATGCGTCCCTGGTGCTCACACGAGGACTGAAGGCTGTGCTCTTGGCTGCACCCATAGCTGGGGCATCGCTCAGCGGTACTTTTTCTGGTAGTTTTGCCCAGCTGCAATATGGAAATAGGTATCCTCGGGTCCAGGTGACATCTGCTGGGATTTACAGATGCCCGTGGCATCCTGTGGCACACGCTCATCTGGTAAACACAGACGCCGTCTTCCTTAAGGAGAAGACACCAAGATGGTCCCGTTTTCCCCCTCTACCTGCAGATGGGCATCTGCTGCTGCTCCAGCTTGCTAAAAATACATCCTCAGTGGCCTCTCACACCAGCTCGACACTGGAAAGGAAAAGAGAAATGTCACGACAGAAGGCGAAGGTGTCATTTATCCCACTAAATGAGCAGAAGCATGCTGCAAACTGAGAGCCGGAGAGCCGGCAGCTGCAGGAAGGGCTCAGCCCATCGCTGATAGAGATGGTTTGGAAGCTGCCCACCATCATGGGCTGGGAGCCCACGGACACCATGGTCCCCACAATGCAGCAGTGGTGTAGGTAGGGAGGAGCCAGACTGGGTCCCGGGAAATGGTAATTGGCCAAGAAATTGAGGAAGCGGAGTGAAACAGGACTATAAGCACCAGGAATCACTTTTGGGCAGGCGCAGCTCGGGATTAAATCTGCAACAGAGAACAAAATTTTGACTTTCAACAGGAAAACTTTGAGATAGTTTTTTTTCCTGTTAAAAATATAGTGAGACAGAAGAGTCTTGATTAGCTCAAATGTTGAACTGAACAAGAACTTAGTATCAGTTGACAATCCACTGGGTCGCCCTGGGTTGCTTTTGTGCAGGTCCTTTTTCATTCTAATCTGTCTTTCCATTCCTGGTTTGGAAGAAGCAGGCACAGGGCATCCTGCAGTTCCTGGCCGTGAGATACACAGCACTAACTCACACTCCTCGGCTTCTCAGGCATCCCTGGAACTAGTTTACCCATTTCCCCGCATCCTGCTGCCGGTATCTCTCCAGCAAACCGTACGCTGTCTGCTCGCTCCATCACAGGCTTGTGATGGACACCCCAAAATCGCCCTGTGCCTGTCGATGGAGGCATCTGGGTGATACTGTCAGTGGGGCTGGACCTGAGCCCCATCCCCAGGTGATTCCTGGGGCATGGTGATGCTCAAGCGCTGGCAGGGAGAAGGTGGTGATGGGCAGGGAGCGGGCGCTTCCCCCACTGACCACGCTCACGCAGCAAGTTGCAGCTGTAGTTTTATTTCCTTTTGTGAAAAATAACAGGGATTCAAGGGGAACCCCCCCACCCAGGGCTCAGCCCCGGATCCTGCCCACCCCAGCACGACCGCGGGAAGGAGCAGGGCCGACGGTGCAGCGTCCTCAGGGCAGGATCTGGCTCCTCGCCGGGACGGAGCGAAGGCGTTCACCATGGCAAGGAACAGAACCGTGGGACCAGAAGACCTGGGAGCATCCAGAGGCAGCGGATTGGTAGCCAGCATTTCTGCTCTTGCCTCCGGGATGGATCGCCAGCCCCAGCTCGGTGCCCGCCACGTTCGGTGCTGGCATGCCTGTGAATGGGAGCGCTGGGCCATCGGCACCCCCGTGCCCTGCGGCAGCGGTCGGTTTTCGGTCCCCGGCGGCGGCGTGGGCCCCTCGGCTCGGGCCCACAGCCAGCTCGTGGCAGATTTCCATCGTCGGCAGCTTGTGGAGGGTTTATTTTCTTTTTTTTTTCCTTTTTTTTCCTTTTTTTTAATAAAAACGGTCTTTAGGTTGACTGCTGGCAGCAGCTCTGAGCTGAAAGCCCCTTCCTCCAGAGTCTGCTTACAAATGAGTTCAGAAAGGGTCAAATATTGACCAATAATGGTGGCTGCATTTGAATCTTGATTGTGGCTTCTGCAATGTACAGCAGGGAGGGGACGGACAGGATGGGACGAAGGGGGGACGAGTTTTTCCCTTAGTCAGCAGGTTTGGTGACCAGGGAAAGGGGCTGCGTTTGCAGCACGGCCAGGGCAGCCTGCGGGGACGGGATGGTGGCCGCGAAGGACGGAGGTGAGGACAGGAGAGCCGTGGAGGGCACCGAGGTGAAGGGGATGGGTCTGGAGAGGAGTGAGGGTGGGCTGCCGAGGCTTGAGGAGGAGGAGGAGGAGGAGGAAGAGGGGGGCGAG
>NW_010526271.1:0-2095 GCF_000687285.1 Phaethon lepturus | reverse complement strand
CGGGTGCCGTCCCCGACGCGGCGGGAGAAGCACTTGACAGCCAGCGCCGCTTAATTCTTCCAGCGCATGTGGCAAATAAGAATCATTATATATAAAATTATATGACTCGGGCTAGTTAATTATCAAAGGGAAAAACAGAACAATGCACAACATTTTCCAAGATTGCCGAAAGCCTTTTAAACCAGGCTGCCTTTCAACAGCCGTTATCAGCTTCTCATTAAACCCAACTCCAAGTGCTTTTGCTGAAATGGAGCCAGTAACAGAAATCTAATAGGACGCCTTTTGCAAAACCGCACGACTAAACAGTTTGGATCCCGTTACAAAGGCTGCCTTTTGCCGACTGGCAGAAATCTCGCTTTCTGACTAAGATGCGTATTCACGGTGACCTGAATATGGAATTGCCTTGTGCCACATTCCTTTTTTCCCCCCCTTTTTCCCCCCATGTGTATTTTTGCAGTGTCGAAAATAAACCTACACCAACAGGAGCCCCTCCAAGAGGACCGGTTGAAAAGACCATCCTTCTTTTTTGTTCAAAAACTGTTCTGTGTCTTTTAGGTCAGAGAGACACTTCACAATTAAAATTTTCATCAGAAATGGAACATTCTTTCCGGCTTTGCAGATGGTGAGAAGAAAAAAACGTTATCACTGCGTGGCATAAGTGGTTGCTCAGAAAACGAGCCCTCGCCTTTAAGCGTGTAGGAAGCCCGAGTGTGTGACTATACAACATGGAAACAGTTTGTTCTTTGGCTAATACAAAATTAAACATTACGAAATTCACTGAGTGATATATTTTGTCCCATGAGAGATTAGCTTCAGAAATACAGCGACAGAAAAACACTCATCTTTCATTATCATGCCAGTTTTTAAACAGCTGGGAAATACTACTTCTTCCCTCAAATGAGCAGACTAGATGAAAACAATGTTCTACCTCCGCCTCCCCCCCAACACCACCACGTTTCCCTTTTCCCATGGCAATTTTCCATTTAAATTAAGTTTCCATTTTATTATCACCCTCCTTTTTTTTATTTTTCTGGCACATCTTTTCTTGCTGTTAGCCTTTTTTCCCCCCTACATATATATTTTTCATTTTCTTCTATCGTCAAGAGCAACAAAACGTATCCGTGTGCATGTGCTGGGAGAAGGAGGGGTGAGGAAAGGAGAAGAAACAGGAGAGAAAAAATAGAAAGACAGCAAAGGTGAGAAAAATAACCCAATAAAGAACAATTGCTGGAACGACCAGCTAAACTGGTTGAGAAGTCACTTCCATCAAAACAAAAAGTTTTCCTGTTTTGCTGGTTAAGGCCACGGTCCTTTCTCCTCCTTGACTGTGCCCCAAGCATAGGAGGGAGTTAATCACTCGCTGCTCATTAAAGCCACTGCTCTGCCTTATGAACTCTTTCACAGGGAGCAAAACAAGCAGAAACAAGTCATTTCTGGTGTCTAAGCTGCTCTCAAGCTACTTCTACTGACAGCTTTCCAGATGCTGTGCCGAGAGGGGAGAAGCCCCGGCGAACGCACGCTGGCTCCGCGAGCTGCCCGGGATCAGGCGCGTTACGCTATCGCAGGCTGCTGTGGAGGGAGACTCTGATTTATGTATTTCGCTGATACATTTCGACGCTCGCATTTGCATTAACAATCCGATGAAAAATTTATGACTGTTAAACTTATCCTGTATGTCATAATTAAACACAAACAATCATTTCCAAATAACTATTTACCATACTGCATATTCAATTGTGCAATTAATCTCAACGACTCTTTCTCCCTGCAAATAAATATAGGCGGTAGCGCATGCCGCCATCCGCGCGCGCTTGCCGCCATAATGCACTCCCAACTGCGTCCAGCGGAAGATGAAGAGTCAATCTGACATTTCAAGAGAGCGCGGTTACCTGCTTAATAAATAGATTGGAACCCCTGCCATTTTCAAATAGATGCCTCCTCCTCCCGCTGACTATTTGTTCTGCGGAAAGCCTCTGAGAGAGATTTATGGGACGAGTGCTGTTTAAACGTTAATCTCAATGCAGGGGAGGAGGGAAGCGGGCTGCGCTCGGAGCTTTGCCAAGGGACCCGAGAGCCGAGGGGGGACGTGTGCGAG
>NW_010526270.1:0-10944 GCF_000687285.1 Phaethon lepturus | reverse complement strand
TCTGCATCGCAGCAGGCAGCAGCGGGTGCCGGAGCTCAGCACCCGCCTCCCACCAGCACGCAGCGAGTGGAGCGAACCCCAAGCTCGTCGCTGGGTTCTTTGGGCGTTTTGACATCAGCAGTGTTCCCTCACTGAGCCCATGCCTTACGGGGCGGCTGTATGAGCAGGAAACAGGGCACAAATGCGCATGGCAAGGGAGTCACGCTCAGCTGAGCGGCAGTGAAGCCTTCATTTTAGGAAGAGAGGAGCAAGCTAGGAAGGCAGAAACCCAGCCAAAACTAAAACAGCTCAAACACTTCCACAGGGTCCATCTCAGCTGCAGCAAGAGGAGGGGAGAGGGTGCAGGCAGGGAAAGGAGGCAACAGCACACGGAGAACTGCCTTGGCTGGCACCCATTGGGTGTTTGCCAATAAAACAAGCTCAAAAGGCAGGCACCGAATACATCAGAGGGTGGGGATCCCCCTCCAGCACCGAAGGCAGAGACCACGCACTGCAGGGAGTCCTGGGGAGCCCAGCACAGCTCCTCTCAACGCCTGCCCGTTCTGCAGCCCATCCACCACAACGCAATCCCAAGATATTTCACATAATGCTACACGGGTGGCAAGGCTGGAGCAGGCAAAGTCTGTTCTGGGGGATCCTCACAACAGCAAAAACATGCCAAGTGTACCTGGCTGAGGGGTAAGCCCAGCTCTAACACCCACGCGACACGCACCGTGCCAACATGCCACCAACTCATGCATGCAGCGACACACAGTTGGTACCTTCCCCACGTGCCAGCTCCCAGCAGCAACATACCGGCTGTCACCTCTCCCGGGGCAGAGCAAATTCCCTGTCCGTATGATGGGAGAGTGCCAAGTGGATTCTCCACCCCTTCCCCACGCAGGCTGCAACCACAGGTACCTCTTCTCCATCAAAAGCAGCGTGTGCACATGCCCCAGGCGAACCCAGGTCAAGCTCTCCCAAGCTCCTAGTAAATCCAGGGTCCTCAGGAAATGACCAAGCAAACTGCTTTGAAGAAGACTTTGTCCCCGCAGCCCAGCTGGCCACCCAGAAGCTTAGGATTAATTGTAAGCCTAGCAAAATACTAGGAAAGCCAAAAATAAATACAGCGAAAGAAGAGCATTTCCCACTGGAAAGCCATGGCCAAGGAAAGTCAGCCTCTTCTGCACTGGTTCCCAGGAGGCAGCTCAGATTCATTTATTCTGCCACTCGTACAAACGTCTCTGCTGCGTGACTCCCTTGGTGCTTCCATCCAACCTGGGAGAAAACGGGCCCATTTTTCGGACACAACGCCACTCGTCGAGCAGGAAAGCGGAGCCCGGGCAGGCGCACTGCTCGAGCACCTGCAGAACCCCAGCCCCACACAGAGCCTCTTTGGGGGGCTCAGGACCATCCTCCGCTGCACACAGGAGAGGATGCAGCCTCGGGAAAACTGGAACAGTGCTCGCTGACTTGGGACACTGTTTAAAAAACCACTGTCTGATTTCTAGACACTGTGTTTCCCTCGGAGCACAGCCAGTGCCCCAGCAGCAAAAATTGTGTCGTGATAGAAACAGCTCTTGCTAAAAAGACCAGGAGAGATGGCTCATCTCACCTGTGGGTAACATCAAACCCAAAGACGTTACCTCTTCCAGTCTCAAGTTCAAGCCACAGGCCGTTTGGCCAGGCTCTGCCTCCAAGCCCCAGCTGAAGTCTCACTTCACCGCACAATGTCAGAAATTGAGGCTTAAGGATGACACGTCAAAGCCTGCGAGAGCTGACACCCCCGTAATGCCCAGACAGGCATGGCTGGCAGAATCCCTTTGCTCTCTGCTAACACTGCCTCACCCAGAGAGCCTAAAATTCATTTTGCAGATTGAAATTGAACCAGCCAAGCGAGGGATTCGGCTGCTGTCGGTGTCCACAGAGGAGTGCAAATGTGGGGGGGAGCAGGGTCTGGGGTGCAGCCGTGCTGCCCACCAGCCCAGCCTGGGCAGCTTCCCAGGGACTTCCCGAACTGCCCGGCACACCAGCCCGGCCGGGTGCACGGGCAGGGAATGTCCCACACCGTGGGCAGGGAAAGGCAGCACTAGCACGCTGCCTTCTCACGCCGAAATCCCACGCTGGTCATGCGCTGCTGCTGGTCTCTGGAAAGAGCTGGGCTGCTCTGCTCCACGGACACCCCAGGGCAAGGTCTGCAGAGGGGTGTCTGGGAGAGGAGCAGGACCACCGCAAAAAGGCAAGGCAGATGTGCAATGTCAGGACTCCGGCAATGCTCCCAGCTCCTGCAGCACGTCCCGGGCCAGGAGCAGGCAGCAAGGCAACGCCTGCCTGCAGCAGGGGATCCCTGGGCAGCAACTGGGCTCAGCCCTGACGCTCAGCCTGGGGACACCCCTGCCCCGAGTTCAGATGACGGCAGATCTCAGCCCATCGCCGATCTCCCTCCTGCCTCACATCTGGCAGCAGCTGCCGTCCCACCCTGTGGGTGGTGGTGGATGGAGAGCAGGTCCAACAGGCCATCTCCAGGTCCAGCTTCCTCGTGGCAGAGCAGCCTCCCACCATCCATCACAGCTCATGTGGTTAATGCTACTGCTCAGGACTGTGAGCTGCTGTAATTACCATTATTAATTCCCCCCTCCCTTCAGGGTGTATTAACTGCAAATTGAGAAAAGGGGGAGGGAGAGAAGTCTCTGGACTTGATAAATTAGCTGCTGACAGAGAACCTGCCGGTGTTCACTTCAGCCTGTGCAGGACTCGCCTCCAGAGCCTGCCCAGCGCGGCGCTCCGTCCCACCAGTGCCTCCCTCCCCTGGCTCCTGGCCACTTCACCGCACCCTCCCCATCTCCAGCCCTGCTCGCTCAAGCAGACTCTTGTTAGCAAAGGCCAAGGGACTTGGCTGCTCTCCGTTAACGCCACTGCTGCCCAAACCAAGCCAAACATTGACTGCATAGGCATCCAGGAATGGAAACAAATGCCCGGAACGCAGCTGGCACACTGCGCTTGGACGTCACCGAGGGGCTTGTGTTTGCAGTTGCATCTCTCCGGGCAGCCACACCGCTCTACGGAAAGGTCTGGATTCAAACCAAGTTTCTTGAGCGAAGGCAAACCTCAGCTGGTTTCATCTTCACCCCAGTTAAAGTCAGTCTAGATGAAGGTGAGTGGGGACAGAATTAAACAAACGTGTGACACGAGTGCCTGCGTGGACCTGGAGCAATTTGCCCTCATGGTGGCCAAGGTCCCTACAGAAGTCCCAGCCCTGCTTTTTAGTAGAAAAGCCAGAGGAAGCCATCCCCCCTGAGCTTATGGAACAAAAGCTGCCAAATCTCTTTCATCCCCAGGACACGGAAGACCCTCCTCCTGCCCAGGGTAGCTGTTTCCAAAGCATCTCCCACCTGGGTGCACTCCACAGCTTGCAGAACTGGATCTGCCAACGCGCAGGGCTGCAGCTCCTCACAAGCACAGGGCAGCAGCAGGAGATGCCACACTCCTGGAAACCCAGGGCAAGCACTAACACATGGTGCTATTACTCCTGACAGCAAAAGTGGCCTGAAGAAGCAGGATGGGAAGACTACCGCTGGTTTGAAGCATGCTGGTTCTTGCAAAAAGGCTGCTGACCTGTGCAGGAGGACAGTGCCAGGCAATAAAACCAGAGAGGCTTCATGTCACCCGAGACAAACAGCTTCAAAGTGCCCTCTAGACCAGGACATAGATGTTCTCGTGCAGCACGAGGAGGGGAGGTGAGCAGTAAATACAAGCCCGCACCGCATTACCCACCTGACAAAACGAGCCGCTGTCAAATTGCATGGATGCTGTGAACGACAAGAGCGTTCGCAGCACACAGGCTCACGCCTTTTCTCTGAAGGGAAAGGGACAGACAGCCCTCTAGTGTAAAGCCAACGCTAACCATGTTTGCACAGGCATGGGAAGCATTAATCACAGCCAGATCCATGCTGGCCGCGCACACTTGGGAAGGGACCCGTGCCCAGGGAGAGGGGTTTGCTCCCCTGCTGCTCGCGCTGCAGCTTCCCACCGCCCCTCAAAACGTGGAGATGTGCAAGTGCTAAATATCCCGGTGGTTTCCAGGTGATTGTTCTTCTCTGCAGAGACAAAGACAACGTTAACAAACTTGGTATTTGCTCTTAGGATTTCAGAAGACGCCTTTTGTCAGAGGAGGGCACGTAGCCTGCACAGCCTGATGCCAGCACTCGCAAAAGGCTTCTGAAATCCCGACCTGCCCAGGAGCTGATGGCGTGTTGCTGAGAAAGGCCCCTGCGGTACGTGGAAGCAGGGAAAGCTGAATTTGGGGCCTCCAAAGATTTGTGCTTTCCTCTGCCTCCTCCCTTCCGCCTAAGAGACCGGATCCACATCTCCTCCCTATGCACGGTGCTGTGTTATGCACATGGCGTATTGTACGCAGCTCTGATCATCACTCACCGCCTTGAGAAAGATACACAATTAAAATCAATATTTAAAGTCATCAAACAAGCACACACAAATTTTAACAGCCACACAATTCACTCTGACATAACGACGCAGGGTGCAGAGCCGAGAGCTGTGCCGGAGTGCCGAGAGCATAGTTCTGCCCACAGTCTTCAAAATTTAATGAAAACACACCAGTTTTAAACACTTTCCCAAATCCAGCTCACAAAATCTGTCACTTTGATGTGAATGGTCCCAGTCTTAGACTAATCAGTCACTTTTACTTTCTCTTTAGTAGCTAAAGACGCAAATGAACTCCCAGCAAACTGCACAGCTTCAGGAGGAGAATTTAGCAGCCAGATGGTTCTTGCAAAAGATTTGTTCTTAAAAACACCAAAAAAAAAGTTAACCCGTTTCCCCAGTGAGCAGCTCACATGATCTGACACATCAGCAAGCAATACTGAACTGTTATCTCGGAGCATCACTCTTACCGTAGAAGTGCCCCTTCTTCCTAAACCATCACATAAATTATAATTATCACTAATAACTGATCAATTAGTACAATCCATGCCAGGCACTATAATTATCCCATGCACTCAGGGAAAGAAAGCATCAAATTTGAATGCAAACATTCCTTTGTTTCCAGTGGAAGGTGCAACAGAGGGAAATAAAAGAAAGCACAGCTGTTAAAAAGGCAAAAAGATTCAAAGAGCCATCCGAGGGAATGTGTCGAACTCCCACGAGATGGAGCAAAGCTGTGACGGGCTGGAAACTCCCATCTGGGCAGTGAACCTCACTCTACTGGTGGGATGCATTTGCTTTCTCTGTGCCTTTTTTCATCTCCGCATGGAACTGCAGCTGCAGATGGGGATCAAAACATAGCTGACAATAAAGACTCTCAAGACCTTCATGGAGACCTCCTTAGATGAAGTACAGAAATGCAGGACAAGACAGTTTTTCTGAGTCGCCTCCAGGAAGTAAGAAGCAAAACAAGCATCAGTTCGCAAAAGGATTTTGATCACCTATGGGTGTCGATGGTGGAAAGAAGGCGGCAACCCATGTCAAGGGCTTAGCATCTCCTTAGCTGTATGGACTGGAACTTGGGCAGCAGCATGGGGAGCCATGAAGTGATCGAAGTTACTGCCTCTCTCCACCCAGGACTGCACCTTGAACACTGTGTCCACTTGTGGTCCCCTGAGCCCAACATTAATGTGGGGAAACCAAAGAAGTCCAGTGACGGGTGAGCTAGGTGGTCAGAAGCCTACAGCAAATGTCCCTTGTAGGACATTTGTCAGATAGAGGGAGTTAGGATGGCTGGATCTGGCGAAGAGGAGGTGAAGGGGCAATCTAATTGCAGCCTGCAGCTACTCGCAGGCAGCTGTAAGGATGATGGAACCAAACACAGCTTTGTGAGGCCAGATGAC
Organism: Phaethon lepturus; assembly: GCF_000687285.1. Taxonomy (NCBI): domain Eukaryota; kingdom Metazoa; phylum Chordata; class Aves; order Phaethontiformes; family Phaethontidae; genus Phaethon; species Phaethon lepturus. The sequence continues at coordinate 5,122 of NW_010526270.1, read as the reverse complement.
ACAGCAAGGAGCCATGGCCAAGAACTGCAGTTTGAGAGGTTCAGTTCGGACACTAGGAAAATGTTCTTAATCTGCTCCAATTCTGGGAAAGGCCAGCAAGTTTCCATCATTGGAGGTTTCCAAGGCTCAGCTAGAGAAAGTCACAGCAGACCTGATCTGACGTCAGCAATAGCCCTGCTCAGGGTGGGAGTCTGGACCCTCCAGAGGACACTTCCCACCAGCATTCCCCACCATCTCCAGGATTCTGGGATTTGGCCATGCTAAACCATGTCCTCAGAGAAGTCTCTGCCACTGCACAGTGCCCAGGAAAGGCTTCGAGCACAGGATGCGTTTGAGTGCGTTTGAGAAACTCAAAGAGTTTCTGAGAAACTCTGCTTTAACAAACATTGATGTGGGACACCATGCTGGGAGAGCTGCAACAAGTATACAGAAAATACATCCAAGGGCTTCACCCCCAAACACAATCAGAAAAGCAAACACACAGGCACAAGACAGAAATGTCTCGAAGTTTCTGCTGCCTTCCCCAGTGCCCCTGCCAGGGACCCTGACTGTGACCCCCACTCTCAGGTCCTCCTTCATATCTCCCTCACTGCCTGCTCCTGCCCTCACAGAAATGAGAACTAACTCCCATCAGGCATAGACCCAGGCACTATGTGCACGGTCATTTTTGCTCCACCACTGCCACGCCTAGTTACAAGACAAGAGGTCCCCTGACCATGCCAAAGGCACATGGGCCACTCATGGTCCTGACCCAGGCCAGGTGAGAAAGGGCTTGAGCAGCCTTGGCCGGACAGGCCAAGAAGTCTGAGCAATGGAGGAGGAGCTGATATCTCCATCCTTGGAGATGACATCCATCCTTGGCAGGAGAAGCCCCTGAGCAACCTGATCTAGCTTTGAAATTAGCAAATTTCAAACTTCCTTTGAGCAGGAGGTCGATTAGATACCTCCAGATGTCTCTTCCAGACTGCTCTGTGATTTTATGAAAGGAAATCTGTAAACCCCTGCCCTGCCTGACCCATGCAGAGAGGACCCTAACGCTGCTGGCTGCCTGGGGGAGAAGGGTCACTTGCCAGTCGCCAGGCTGATGCCTCATGCAGCTGAGCTACCAAGAAACTGTACTAAAAATCACAGCATTGGGGTACTTTCTTGCTTCCAACTTCCTCAATGTTTTGCAGATGCTTGTGTAATGCTTCTGCTTTTCTTGACAACCAGGAAGGCTACAAAATAAAATTCAGGTACTTTCCTAAGCCTCTGATTCCCGGAGCAGAAACTTGAGCGAGACGATAAATACTGTAAAATCTGCCGGTGCTATTGATCAGGTCCAAGTGACAATGCAAAGGTGGTGAGGAAGGCAGGCCAGACCACCAAGACAAACCTGCTGTTGTTGCAGCAACACCCCTAAGGAGAGGATCATCAGTCTTGTCTCTTGACACCGTGTCACTGCTAAAGAAGCCATCGGCAATTGCAACCTCAACATTCCAGCTCTGGACTCTGACCTTTAAGCACAGTCTAGGTCCCTCGAGAGATAACTCGGCATCACTATCCCAGCGTTAGAGCTGGAAAAGCTGAAACTAAACCACAGAAAGGCTCATTGACCTGGTCAAGGATACAAAGAAGTCAGAAGCAGGGCCAGGGCCAGACTCCAGAAGCTCTGGCTTCCAGGAGCTCTCCAAACACAAAGTAAATATGGACAGAGCAGGTGCAACACCACATGCAGATGTTGCCTTCCATCCAGGCAGCGCCTTTCCATGCGTGCTGCACACACACCATAGGAAATATCTGTGTCGCTTTGACACCACTCTGCTCCGAGTCTACGTATCATCACTGAACACCACCATAACGGATAATCATCCACCCAAAACTGACGCTGCTGTGTGTCCCAATAGCCATAGTAAGACACCAGCACAGGCTGGAGACAGTTTGCACATTTTAGCAAGGTCTGTATGAATTGCTTTGGCATCTCTGTGCAAACATGGAAGGATTGCTTCTTTTCACTGATTATGACTTTTCAGTACAATTGTCTCCCTTTTCCCTCAGTCTCTGGAAACCTCCAGGAGTTGCAACCACAAGCATGGAAGGGGACGAGAGGCTGGGCTTTGTCGATCACAAGCCTCCCTCCTCCCTCCCACACCTCGGTGTGTGTCTGTAATGGAGAAGCCCTGAAACCCCGTTAGTCATGAACCCCAGACAGATCCATCTGGCTCCAGGACGCAGCACAAAGCCTGCTACGTGGACAGTAGGGAGAAGCTCTAGGGCAATTCCCAGCCCTTGCAGGGACCATACTGTGACGCTGCCTCTTACGGCCCCTCTTTGCAGCGGTACAGGATACTCCTATTCCACTGTGTGCGTGCATAAAAAATCCAAACTCTTCAGGAACATCAAAAGAGGAGCTTGGCACTCAGCGATATGTCTTAATGAAGGTGACAGCAGCAGAAAGTATTGCAAATCCAAGGGGAAAAGAATACACACCTAATTAGACCGACTCCTTTCTTCTCCCCTCGGTTCCGCCTCTGGCTGGACGCGCAGGGTGAATCCTGCACCGGGACTGCGGCTCCAGCCGCCCCACCGGGATGGCACCCTGCGGCACGGCGGGGCCGAGCTGCGTGAGCAACGGCACAGCAGCCGTGTGCAGGCTCAGAGCAGAGATTAGAGCTCAGCTCTTTGCAATCTTCCTTGTCCTGCTTTCTGCTGAGGCTCTGGCTCGACTGATTTTCCCTCTCCCTCCTCCTCTCCCTCACAGCTTAGGAGGATGGGAAGGGAAGGAAGATGCTGCACTTCCCGGGGTAGGCAGCAGCTCCCCGCAGCTGGTACCACTGTGCACACAGGGTGTGTAGCAGTGTGCCTGAGAGCTGGGCTCCGGAGCATCCTTCCCCTTCCCTGCCCCCATTTCACAGTCTCCCTCGCAGCTTCCAAGCCAAAGAGGGTGGAAAATTCTCAGAGGTGCTTCTGGATTTTCACATTTTGCTTATTCCTTTGGAAGGCTTAATGGCCAAAATCATCGTTGGTGTCAGAAGAGGATTACACAGGCACAGGTCTTCATTACTAGCATAATGATCATCATGGAGTTATCAAGACATCTGTGAGGATGTGAGCTGTGGACCCACACATCCTCTGCCAGCTTCCAACTCCACACTGAGCCACCGGACCGAGTGTAGAGACAGACAACCATTCCCCTGCCCGCTCCTTCCAAGCCCCCGAGCAGGGCAGATAGCACACAAAAGCAGATGGAGGTATCTCAGCTGGGTAGCAAACTGTCCCCTTCCTCCCCTTGCTCCTTCCCACCACCAACTCCTTCACACTTACGAGCAGCACAGGCTCCCAGGAGGTTTTTACTCAAGCAAAGCCCAGAGCATCTGAACACCAGATCGAGGTAATTAATGAAAGACTGGGCTTGCAAGGACAGGACGGCCGTGCTCCCCTGTGTTGGCGGTGAGCAGCACAGGCACATGCTGCCCATAAGCCACAGCAGCAGAGAGAGCAGCGGCAGCTTTCTCGCTGCTTCTAATTAACTTATTTTCTGGACCAGCTTTCTCTATCGCTCTTAGTGGGGAAAACACCACAGAACCAGCAGGGACGCAACAACATCTGCACTGCTTACAACGCCCAGGCACGGAGCAGTGCAACGGCACCTCCAGCTTTCTGCCCTGATATTCCTCTTTAGAAACCCTCTCCAAACACAGCCCTTGATGGTCCCACGGAATATAGGACTGAGGTATACGCTGGCTGGTGGGGAAGAGGGGACCAAGCCCAGGAAATGCTGCGGCCCCTTGATACAAAATGAACATTATACAGAAAGGAAATACAAAATAATACACTGATGAATGATGTTTTCTCTTAAGAAAAAGGAAGAGCTGCTCTCACATCAGTGAATAAGTAGTCTCTGAGGTGGTGTAGGTTCTCATATTACAGGGTTTTGTGATTGGGTTTTTTTTAATAATAAATTTTATAACGGGATAAGCATGGAAAGACTTCTTTCAATATAAATAAATTGTGTTAATAAGGCAGTAAGTGCTGAGAATACCAGGCGAAAGCTCTGCCTGTGGAACTGCCCCTGGTGGCTATTTCTGGCTGACAAGGCACTTGAAGTATTCTGGCAGCTCACGGTGGGAAATGTAGTCCAGATACAGTAGGATGGTCACTCATCTAAACATAATGTCCCAAGGTTCATAAGGACTTTACAGTCACACCTACCAGCAATCCAGGCTACCCAGCCTCTCACAGGAGCAATTCATAAACAGCAGGAAAAAAAAAAATAATTCAAACCCAAACCCCTCAAAGCTTTGTTCTATAAATAAAGCCGTTGTAACACAGTTTTTATATTTAATTATCTTCTGTGTTGTTTCACATTATGCTGGTAGCAGCCGGGAATGTCACAGGGTAGAGAAAGTGCTGTGCTGCAGCAGGATGGCGAACGGCGCGGGAGAGGCTATCCTGGGCGCCTGCACCACGCCCATGGCTGGGTACCGCTCTGCGCAGCTGACAGCCGCCCGACAGCACCACGCCAGGCAAACAGCCCGCGCCGCCAGCGCGGCACCGTGAGTCTGTGCACAAGCACGCAGCCACTGGGTTCAGATCAATGGGTAACCCATGCACCAGGCTACGGTGCAGCACGTAGCAAATGGATGCTGAAATATCAGTATCCCCTAAGGGCCCGCAGGAGAAGCCGTCGCTGCAACCTGCTCCCAAGGTGTTTCCCACACAGGAATAAACTGGCCGTTTCGGAATTAAAAATGGTGCAAACTCTCTTAAGGAGGTGGTGTGCCATTTGGACCAGAGCTTGGGTATGTCCTTTGATCATCAGAAATAAATCAGAGTGCCCTCCAAAAGAAAAAACCCCAAACAATTATATTTGTGTCCCTGATGGGAACAGGAAGCAAGCTGGAGATGGCACACACGGGAAGAGACCCCGTGCACCAAGAGGCTCTCTGCATGCCAAACGGTCCCCTGTCCAGCAGCCTGGACAGCGGTGGAGCTCCAACAATGGGTTGATCACTGGAGTCAAAAATTACAACCCGTGGGCTGGGTTTCCAGCAAGCACACCTGGGTGGCACATGCTTCTCCAAGTGGTCTGAACCTGCAGCGTGAGAGCGTGTGTTCCTCCAAACGCAGGTCTTTAATTCGG
>NW_010526269.1:370-741 GCF_000687285.1 Phaethon lepturus | reverse complement strand
CGCTCCAGAAAGTAACCTTGGTGCGACATCTCAGGTGTGTCGAGGCTTCGTGCTCTTGACACCCGGGATCCATTTTCCATGCTCGGCTGTGACAAAGAACAGGAAAACTACGGGCCTCCGCGAATGAAGATTTATGGGTTTGTTCCTTATAATGAGCTAAAAAGTCTCAGCCCAGCTTCCAAAGAAAATGAATTCATCAGTTCAAACGCAGTGATGTAACTTCAGGCTCCCAACTCCTTTTCCAAATAAAACTCCTGTTATTTGATTCCTGCTCCAAGGATGATTTTACGGAGTTATTTACTCGGTCCGCTCTGCCCGGGAAGGTGCCACCGGCAGCCGTCCCACGTGGGTGAGCAGCACCCCATCTCACC
>NW_010526269.1:0-229 GCF_000687285.1 Phaethon lepturus | reverse complement strand
CCCCTCGGCGGTGACGCCCAGAAAATTCAGCATCTATAAAATTCAACCCATCGGTTTCCATCACCGAAAATCACCGGATCCGGAGCCAACTTCACCGGTTGGAAAAGCGAAGGATGTTTGAACTTCCGCCACCTTCCCAATACCCGAGTTTCTCCAGCACAAAGCCAGCTCTTACTGATGCAGTTTTGGCAGCTCTACAAAGAAAATCTATTCAACTTACATATATATA
>NW_010526268.1:365-6813 GCF_000687285.1 Phaethon lepturus | reverse complement strand
CGGGCGCGGAGCGGGGGAGGCTTCGCCGCCGCCTCCTGCCCCGCTGCGCAGCCCCCGCAGCCCGCCTGCGTGACCGGGAGCTCCGGTTTATTCTTTATGATTTCGGCTATTTCTAAGGAGGAAGGAAAAAAAAAAATTAAAATCCCCAAGCCCAAAGCCCTGACATCGCTGACGGAGGAGCCTCGAAATCGGAGATTTGGCTACTTTTTGCATTTTCCACCCGTCGTTTCTTTCTGTTATTATTGTAATTTTGTGCGAAAGGAAGTTATGAACAACTGCAAGTCAGGAAGTGGAAATCCACACCGGTTGTGACAAGCTGGGGCTAAAAACTATTTCATTATTTATATAGATGTGTCTATCAACATTCTGCTTTTCATCCAAAGAATAAAGGGAAATACCGGCTAGTCCTATGTTTGACGGTGAATGACAGACCGCATCTGAGGAAAGGAAGGACTAAATATATCAGCTAAGAACACCACCGTTATTTATTGAACTCAAGAGACCTTTTTTTTAACCCAAAGACTGTTTGAGCAAGAGATTTAATGGGCCATTAAAAGAGGAAAAAAAATTTAAAGGCCCTTTTGCTTCTGAAGTGCAGCTAACCTCAAAGTAGGAGCAGTACTTGTCAGACAGATACTCAAATTAAGGCTTTACATGATGAATTTTCTATCCTATGGATATCAGTTTTGAGATTACAAACCAAGAAGATCTGTAATTGATCTAGCACCAGATAATTTCAATGCCTAATATTCCCCAGGATTGCTGGAGTACCCTAGGAGCTGCGTCGGACTGTACTCGGGGTATGCCATGGGCTGTATTCAGAGTATTAGCTGCAAATCCAAAGTTTTCCGGGAAAGTATTTCAGTGATTGAAGTCAAAGCCTCCATCGATCCCGTTCCCACCAGCATCGACGAGTCCTCCAGCGTGGTCCTGCGCTACCGGACCCCTCACTTCCGAGCCTCTGCGCAAGTGTTGGTGCCCCCTATTCCCAAGAAGGAGACCTGGATCGTGGGCTGGATCCAGGCTTGCAGCCACATGGAATTTTACAACCACTACGGGGAACAGGGAATGTAAGTATTTCCAAAAGCGCATGCGGGTGCGTTTTCCTGGCGGGAAGAAAGAGCAGGAGGACCATGGCCTGTCTGGGAAATACTGGGTTAAGCCAAAAATCATAATCCAGTGGGTTTGATTTTCAAACCCAGCTCTTCTGAAATTTAACAGGACTTTCTCATCTGTTTAAAATACAGGAGAGCTTGTCCCTGCCCTTTTACAGGAGTGGGTGTTCTCTTCTAATGGGAATGTGCCCAAGCCCTAACCAAAACCCACTTGTTCTGGTGGGAACCCAAAAGCTATGCTGTATTTCACAACAGCTTTTGAGCAGCATTGGAGATCCTGAAATCCCAGCTCAGCCCTGCCACGACGGACACCCCTCTCCTGACAGGCGTTTTACACGAGGGGTGCCCCTGACGGGCAGCTCCTCTCTTCGTCGTCCCTCCCGGGGTAAAACCACGCACTGACGAGCCCCAGGGAAGCCCGAGGGCTGACACTTGTGGCACGGTGCCGTCCCCAGCGCGCTGTACTGCTGCTGCAGTGGGCCATGGCTGCGAGCTCCCACCAGCTCTGGGAGCACGTTTAACGTCACAGGAGGGATCCTGCTTGCTTTGCCCACAGGGGAAGAACTGGATGGATTTAACCCACTGATAATTAAACCCTTTGCATCACCTTGGCGCAGGATGGAAATTTTGTATTACCCTCCTTTTGGGTGATGTAAGAGTGGGAGTAATAAGCTAATAAGTAATAAGTAATTAAGGTATGTAAGGTAGGGGGAATCCAGGGGCTGTTTGCAACACCAAAAACCCCGCATTACTGGTCGGACAGTCATAGTGAGACAGGAATGAGTCAAATTAAAATGTCACCTCCCTACTGAGAAAAGTCATCTCTTCCCGGTCCCCCACCAGTTTGTTCACCAAACGTTGTTGCAGGCTTTGGCCCGAAGTTAAATCAGCAACAGCACCTGATCCCCAAACGCCTGCACGGAACAGCAATTCTGCAACTCACGGTGCTGGGCAGCGCCGGGTGCAGCAGAAATCTGTCTGTCCAGCCACGGGGACAAAACCTGACCGCAGAGCCTGGCGCTGGCACATGGTTTGGTGGCTGGAGGTGCTGATGCTGCCCAGTCTTGGGGGACAAGGGAGAAAGAAAGGACAGGGAGGTCAGGCTTAAGCAACCCTGCTGGCTCCAAAGTGCCCTGTGTCGGGGGGATGCCGGCTCAGCCCCTCAAGGGTCATTCTGGGTGGCTTAAAAAATGGTGACTGGGGAGGGCTAGAAGGAGGATGGGAACAGGGAGTAGGGCTGGAGAGCAGGACAAACTCTGACTTAATGCAATGCCTTTCTGAAGGCCAAACATCCCCCTCTGCCCGCGCACCCCGGCCCTTGTAAGCCCAGATGAGGACATGGGTTCAGCGTCTCCGACATAAAGCGAATATGCACTGTGAGGCATGGCCCAGAGGGAAGGACATGCCGAGGGGTGGCCCCAAGTGACAGACTGTTCCCCCCTTCCGTCCCCATGTCCTCTCTCTGCTCAAAACAGAAAGTGCCTTGAGAAGCAAACCGGCACCTGGCAAACACCAGGAGCAAGGCTCAGCGAGGGAGCAGACCAGCTTATCTTGATTTTAAAAGTACTTACAACAGGCCTGAAATCTGTAGGCATTTTGGCTCCAACACCAGCTTTAACAAGGACAATTTGTTGCTCAGATGTTCCCAATTCCAGGCCTTTGGGATTTGCATGTGTAATTCTCAGGCTCATTTAGAAATCCTGTCTGTAGCGACCAGCTGCAAAGGAAAACAGAAAAGTCCACTGTATATAAATACAGCTCACACCCACATAGAGAGGACCGGGCAGAGAGCTGTTCTGCTAGTGCCGCTGCGGGCTACAAACCTCTATGTGTCCTTTTATTTCTCTGCACCTGAGTTTCCCTGGGTTTAAAATGAGGATTCGGTACGGTCTTCCCTTGCTGGAATGCTTTGAGACAAAGCAAGTTGTGTCTACAAGCTAAGCGCTGTAAACAGGTAGTGAGAATTAAACATCGCAGCTATGTAGGAGAGTATTAGCCAGAAAATCATGGAAGCAAAGATTTTTCCCTAGGAGGTTCATTCACCTGTAACTGATATAAAAAAAAAAAAGCTACCCAAACGTAAGTGGGAATTGGTCTGCTCCTCCGCTCTCTTTCTACAGACCTGTCACCATCTGAAAGCTATAAATAAAGGCGTTTGGGAGGAAAGGCCTCTATTAATGCCATTGAAACGTGCTCTTGGAAGACCTTTATACAGAAAGACAGGACACAAACCTATCTGAAAGGATGGGCCAAGGCTTTAGCTGGTGTAACCCAACCTATCCCACTGACCTCCATGGAGCTGTGTTGATTTATGCCAACAGAGTATTTGTCCCAACTTTCCATGATGAAGAGACTACTGTAACATACATTTTTTTTAATCACTGTGGTGACAGGCAAACAGAAAACTCCAAATAATAGAAAAATCAGTCGGTCAACCAGAGCATCAATACTTACAGTAGGCTTATGGATTAATTTTTCACTTTTATGCTCCAAAGTTGTTAGCTGTGTATAAGCTGGCCATTATGTTGAGGACAGAAACAGCTGAGAAATACTGGAGCAGATGGAGCTGTGCACAACGCTCCTATAGGGATGGTAGCTGCAGAGGGGATAATTTCGACACACGCGGTTAAAGTGGCCCTGATAATTTTGGGGCTAAATGCAGTGTCTTTAAATGTAAAGGAAAATAATTAAAGCTCAGATAACACATAAATGCTGGCATTGTTGTACGTGTAAGACAGTAGGTGCTGCTGGGGACATGAAAGCCCATGAGGATGTGGACATGCTCTCCGACCCCCTCCTCCGTGCAGAACTGGGGCAACCTCCCGCTCATCCCCATGGCTGGTATTCCTGCTCCCCTCGAAGGGGAGGGTGCCGCTGTGCAGCGGGAGGCATCAGGATCGGGCCACAGAGCTCTGACCCGTGCAGGAGCAGCTGGACCAGGTCCCCGCTGGGATCTCCTGGGGTGGGTGCTGGTTTCTGCGTCTGGTTGAGCAGCACCTGGTGGGACCCGTGTCAGCGGCTGGGCAACGCCGGAATGGCGTTATCCAGCCTTGTTTCTTCATCTCCATGGAGATGCGCAAGAAGCGGTGCAGATGGAGATGTGCAGAACAGAGAGATAAATAATCAGAGTTTGAATAGGATCAGCCAAGGATCTGGAGAAGTTTCAGGTAGATACTTCTCCCCAGGAGGACCCGGTGGGGCAGCTGGGCAGCATTACATCATCGCTTTACGTTACCGTGCAGCTCGCTCTTGCGAGATTAAATCTTCCGTGCCCTGCAGCAGAGACACAATGAACTCAAGAAATCGACTTGTCAAGAGAATAAACCCCCAGTCCTCAGGAGGGAAAACACAGTCAAAACCAGATTCACCAAAGGAAAAAAGGTTGTGCTTCCCAAGGGAAGCGAAGGGAGGGCAGTTCACCATGGGAATTTACTGAGATGCTCCTGAGGGGCTTCGAGGAAAAGGCTCCGCTGCCCTTGCGCGGCCCCTGGCCCGTACCCGCGCTGTAAGCACGAGCCTTAGCCCAGTTAGATAAGTTAAGTTGTCGAGTCTGACTCGAGCCTGCTCAGCTAAACCAGCAGAAACCTGTCCCTTATTGTAATGCCAGTTTTCTGCTAGTTTTACTCCCTGAACCAGCGTGCGTCAAACATCACTGCCGGTTCAAGCGACAAGGCAGGTCCCCTCACAGCTGGGCAAGGGACCACAGCATCCTGGCTCCGACAGCTGGGGAACATCTTAAATTTCCTTCCTGTTCTTCGCTACAGTCCTGGCTTGAATTGCCTGACGTGCCGGAGTAGGTGAGAGAGACGCTCTAAAGGACAATTTAAAATTCAGCAGCTCCCAATATCAGGTTTTCTTTCTTTCAGCTAGTCAGCAGCACAGGCGCGGCGGTGGAGGGAGACAGGTAGGAGCAGGGACGTGGAATACCCGAGACGGCTTTTCACCGCGCCCACGCAGCGCACGGTACCTGCACCGCGCACAGCCTGCACCTGCGCGGGGCTTCTCTTCTTCGGGGCGCTGGTGGAAAGGAAGGGGTTGGAAAGCACAAGGTTACGCAAGTCCGTCTGGCCCGTGACTAATTAGGAGCTGGCTGTAAGGAGTTGGGGCTGGGGATGCAGTAGTGCCTGATCCCTGCCTGGGAAGGTTAACTGAATATATCCGCGTCACCGCTGGATGCGCAGGGCTGGAGGCTGCTGTGCTTGGGTTTGCTGTCGCTGCCCAGGACGCTGCAGTGACTGCTTCGGTCTGTGCTGTGGGGCAGCCCCCCGGAGGGCCCGGGAGAAGCTAGGGGCTTCATTTCGTGTGGCAGGATAGGAAGAATTGTATCTGAACGAGGACTAGGAGGCTAAAACCTACGTAAAGCTGCTTGGCTGTCAGCAGCAGAGCTACAGCTGTGCCACAAGAAATAGCTCAAAGTTCCTTCACCTGGTAGCAGGTAGACACTTGTTGAGAGTTTTGTTGGCAGCTCCAGTCTCTGGTGATACCCATGCTGACTCTGAAGGTTTCAGAAGTGGCAGAAACAACCTTGTCAGTATTACAAGGCAGAAACTACTGATTTTGGAGCTGATCAGCTATAGTGAATCCATGAAATCAGATAGGTTGGTTTCTTTCCATGCCTCTAACCCTGCTATTGTCAGCAAAGTGTTAACTGGGCACTTTCTGGTCTTTCCTTGGCTCGACACCACCACAGAAAGATGCTGACGCAGCCAAAGATCATTCCACAGTGTTCTTTCCAAAATCATCCAAAAGGCCAGTTGTTGGCACACTATTTAACATGGACTCACTATGCAAGCAAAGGCTACCAGCCTGGCTGGCATGCAGGCTTTGCTGTAGCAGCAGGCGAGGGGCAACCACCAGCAGCAGCAACCATCGTGCAGCCTCTGCTTTTGCTCCAGTCATGGGATCATCATAAGGCCTCATTTTTCTTCTCGTTTCTAAGCTGCACAGATAAAGCGTGATGGTTTTGAAACCTCAGGGTTAACCACACTTACTAGAATTAGGCACAGCATGCTCCACGAAGAAACACAGGCCAGTTTCTTCTTCCCTGTTCCTGCCCACGCCTTTTCTTAAGCAGGGTGCACTTCTGAGCCAGCGCTCACGAACACGCTCGGCTTTGCGGTGGGGTTTCTCAGGCTCTGCAGGCAGCATCCTGCCTTCAGTCACTTGCCCGGGCCCTGACGCAGCTCCACCTTTTAGCTCTTGTTTAAAAGCCTGGGCAAATCCTGAGAAGGTCCTGCAACTCCGTACTGGTCTGGAGTCAGATACGTCTACTGGGAGTGAAGATGGGGACAAGCAGCTCTTAGCTCACCTGAAGTTTCTGAGCATCTTCTACC
>NW_010526268.1:0-307 GCF_000687285.1 Phaethon lepturus | reverse complement strand
CGGAGGCGCGTAGGCTGGAGCAGCCCGGGAGCGTTATCAGCCTCTTGTAGCATCTCCGGTCCCAGTTTGGCACCTCTGTATCTGCAGAGGTGCTGTGGCCGCACCTCAGCACCACGCCTGTCACAGGATGCACCTCTAGGCCACTCACACCTGACCCCCGGGTGACAGCCCAGCTGAGTACAGGCCACTGTCTGAATGGAAAGTAATCCTAAACCACCTGCTGCAAGGGAGAGCGCGAGCTCCCAGACGGTGCTTCAGAGCCGGGCTGTGCGGCGGGGAGGAGGCGGGGGGTGCCGGGCACGACCTC
>NW_010526267.1:0-10996 GCF_000687285.1 Phaethon lepturus | reverse complement strand
CAGCCCCGGGCCCGCCGCAGGCGCCACAAGCTGCCCCCGCACGCAGCCGACAGCGAGCGCCGCAGCAGCACAAGGGCGGCTACAGTTCAAAACAAGATTAAACGCTGGTTTTGGAGAGGGAGCTAAGCAATTGTCCTGCAACTCGTAGCTGTTTCACATGAAGCAATATATGGCAGCGGGGATTCCCAAATCCCCACCCTGGGAGAGAGGCACTGATGGCATCAGACAGGACGAATATGGGTTCCCATGGATTTCTGCATGCATCCATCTTTCTACAAAGAAACGAACTCCGAACCCTTTGGTAACAGTTGTTCATGCAGTCAGAAGTAGCTAAGTAGATACAGAACGCTGAAGCACTCAAACGCAAAAATACTTAATTATCAAACTTTAATTCGTAAGACTAGTCTTACAGAATAAAACAATAGGATAACCAGTCAAGGTTACACTTAAAAAAATCCAGCAGTGCAAATCTAAGACTAAATATTTGTCATCTCCCCCTCCCCTGAAATAGATTATTTAAAAATACCATAATACATGGTACTTACATATTCCATTTAAAATAAATCTGCAGTGGACACAAACATCTAAGACTTTTTTTTTTTTAATTAAAAAACCAAAGAATGAATTGCTCAGAACATGGATAAGACATAGTGAACGTCCATAAGCCACAGAAAGCGAATCCTTGGCTAGAAGGTAAAATGGCCATATGTTTCATATAAGACTTGCTACAGCTCTCCTGGTCCCGCTCCTCCTTCCCCCCAGCAACGAGGACGTTAATTAACAAAACAAGATGCTAACAATCTAATCCTAACAGGCGGCGAAAGGCTGGAGTACAGAACTGAAAATAAAAACAGCTCCATTGGAAAAATCAAGTTACAGAGGAAGAAAAAGTAAACAAAAGAAGGGAAGTCTGGAGACAAACCTGCTCTCCTGAGCTGGCACAGTGAGAGACCAGAGCAGGGAGCGCACGCTGTGCCTGCGCCCACAGAGCTGCATCACCCGCGGTTGTAAGGGAACACTGCCGTCGGGAAGGGGAGAGTGCGGCGCAGACAGCCACAACACAGCACCTTGACAGCATCACTGCAAGTGAATTGTTTTCTTTGGCCCTTAAATTATGAAGAAGTAACGGATATGAACTGCGTCAGGTACAAAATTTACCAGGTTGTGTGCGTGTTACCAGTTATAAAGTATTGTGTGCTAACAGTTTCTTATCTAGTTCTTTGAATTCAGATCACTTTCCTCTTTCATCATCAGAACATTCTCATTTTAGTTGCACATTTCTCATCAAACAGTGTCATTAACGGAAATTAATGATTTACTTTAATCTTAAACTCGACATGAAAAACTTGCAAATAATCCAAGATTTTCATGCAAGATACAGTCTCCATTCAAACCTAACCAAGGTTTAGTGATATATATTTGCATTCCTAATGCGATACTAATCCTGGAACTGTTTACGCTTGGGATGCACAGAGAAGGAAGGAATACTCAGCTCAGGACAAGGAGAGGAGAAGAAACCCACAGTGCTGGGCATGGAGAAGGGAAAGGGACGGCATACAGGTGAGCTGCAACACTCAATGCTGTCGGACGGGGCATGGAGGGCTCAGGGACTGCAGCAGCACTCCTCCCTGACAGGACGGCAGTGAGGAGGGGGACACTGCCCAGGCACTGGGAGCAGCCACCAGCGCAGCGTGGGAAACACCGGCTTTGTTCTGTGAAAACCAATGTTTGTGTTACAGATGCTTTAATCCCCAGTAAGTAACCCCAGCAAAGCACTTGATACAACTTCATACCTCAAGGTGTTCACAGGGAATTTCACATATGTACAATAGGGAATCAATCTTCATTGAAAGGAGATCGTTGAATTGTAATTTAACGGAAATAAACTTTTGCGCAAGAATCACCAGATATTACCATAAACTTCCTATGGAAGATTACACATTGGATCTCAAAGCAATCTTTATCAGCCAGCTCAAATACTGATTACATTTGCACTTTACTCACAGCGCTTGTGTCTTAATTGCCAAATTCTTTCACAGGACCATTTGTTATGCTGAAACTGCCCTGGAGATGACCACAGTTATCAGAGAATAAAATCCAAAGTCAAGGAAGCAGCTCCCCAGTTAGGCAAGCTGTGGTGCTACCCAACTAGAGATGGTGTTTTCTTAGATGTTAATGATCTTTAGTTAATGACAATAATTGCCTTGGGGGGGAAAAGAAAAAAAATCAGTATATACCAGAAGATACAAAGCTCCCCATCATTCCAAAAGAGAAATGATCTTAAAAGCAGTGCTGCTAAGTTCACTTGGAATATTCATTTCAAAGAACTCCCAAGAAACCTATTATATTAAGCCAACAAGCACCAATTAAAGCATTTTATATAAGTATCACTTTCCTGTATTTTAATTCAAACTTTGCACATAGAACAAAAAAGTGAAACTATTTCATTTTTCAAATCAAATCCAACTTTGGGTTGGAAAAGAAGCACCTGAATAGGATCACATTTGCTTAGTTTGTAATATTTTCTTCTCCATGTTTAAAACTGCTTTATAACCCACAGTTTTTATATTCAGTTTCTTTTGAGATGATCAACTGTACCTGGCACAGGATGCAGAGCAATCGTGTCCTTGGGAAAGGAGCAGACAGGAGTGTTAAAGGCTGCCTGTACTCCATGCCCTTCCAGGTACCCTTCCTGCGCGGCAGCAGTAGATCAGGTATCTGCCCTCCCTCGGCACTAGCAGCAGAGCGTACTCACCCGGGTCACTGCATCGAGCACAGGAGCCACAGGAACTAAGAGTCATGTCCTCTCAAGGAGCAAGCAAATGAAAGAACAGGAAAGGAAAATGGAATATGAACAGATGTACAGACAGGTCCAAGCAAGCCCAGTAGCAAGCGGGAGCTGATAATCGCAGAACCAACAAGATAGCCAGTGCAAAGGTGACCCCAAGTGACAGAAAAAAGCTAATGTCACCCATTTCCATTATACCGTAGTGCATACACTTTCCACCAGATACCGAATTTAAAAGTTTAAGCCTTAACACCAGGATTGGCAAAGAGAAAATAAGAAATGTGATAGTGGCATTTAAGTCGTAATTTTATCTCCAATTAACTCACGCCAACTCCACTCGCAAACCTGCACTCGCTTGTGCCGAGCATCGGAAGGGGGCTGTTCGAGGGAGTGGACACAGCACTGCTGCAGGAAGAGCTCCTGTCTCAATGCATTTATGTCAAGACACACTGCTGGTGACTTGTATACAGAAAGGAAGTATCTCAAGCTACAAGAGTAACAAGCACATCACTAGTTTATATGAAGGCTATGAAACACCTTTAAAATTCATATTGCATGAGTGTTGTAACTGAAAATACAAAACAAAAGCTGCTTACGTTGCTATCAAGAGTCTACAGGTAAATACGCAATCTTAACACGTACCATGAAGTGAACACTTTTCCCAGTCTCTCAAGTAAAAAAAAAATTAAATAAATACTCATTTGGGAATTTGCACCTGCTGAGTTTCAAGTGGGTTGTTTCAAGGAGAGTGAAAAATGGACATGGAATCTATTCCTGCAAGGCTATGTCTCCACAAGTTTCAAAAATGTTGAGCTACTTGCCTTGAGCAATGTCAAGCCTACAGCGTTAAAAGAAGAACAGTGATCTGTTAGATGCAGGTTTAACACAGAGCAAGACTGATTCAGTCTGACTGCACAATACAATCTGTTAAGGGTGTGCACCTTTTCAGGACTGAAAGGTCCGTTCAGAAAACCTGAGATAAATGTCATGTGAATTGCTGAGATGATACGCAGAACGTCACCAAAGGTGAGGAGCATTATTTCAGACAGGACAAGATGCAAGAACCTCCTGTAAACTTGAGCAAGAGAAAAGCTGAAAGGTGATTTAAGTTTCAAAAGATCCATTGCTGGATAGATATTCTAAATTTGGTAAGATTCACTGAATAAGATCACTATAAATTTTCAAATCCAGGTCACAAAGGACTACTGCAGTTATTTACGATCCAAAATGGCATCCGAGCTTCTCTCTTCCCCGTTCCCCACAGCCCCAAAAGGTGGCAGGGAAGGTCTTTTTGGTTCACTCCCTTTGCGAGATCTGTGTCACTGCTTCACCCCGCTCACGCCAGACAGCATTACGCCGTGCACTCTACAGGTAAGCGTCATCGCAACAGATGCAAAACGATTCTGGACTGCAACATGCATGATCAAGAAAATGCTCGGAAACATGTAGCACCCCCGGGGCAGGAGGCAGAACAGGAGCAGAGAGGTATGCAGGTGGGAGGGGAACAACTAACGTGGCATGAAAGGGGACGGTAAGTAGCACTGGGCCATTGCGATTGCAAAACATCCACAGTGGTATTTATCTGCTCCAAACATGCCACACAGAGAACCAACCCAGAGCTTCTAGTATTGGGGAAAAGACCCCCAACAAACAGGAGAGGAAAAAAACAAAACAAAACCAACAAAACCCAGGATATCTTTGGGTTAAAAAAAAGATTAGTTTTGCTACCAAAGAGTTAAACCTGAAATAAAAGGGCCAGCAGAATATGGCTTACTAAACATCAATTTTGCATACTGTTTAAAGTTTATTTTTAAAAAACTGTTTCTGAAATTCTCAGTCACAGCCAAGTAACTAAAGTCTAATGCTTGTAACTGAAAGATTATGAAAATATTTTTGTTCAGACCATGTAAAAAAATCCTCAATAATACAATGTAATATTTTCTTTTTAAAACTAAATTGGAAGATCAAATCTCAGCAGATTTAATTGTATTACACACAATACTTCATGAATTAAGATTTATTGATTTCCATTGTATTTGCTTTAAATATGGTTGAAGTTGACTGCAGAAAAGGGATGGTGAAATTTTTAAGTTAAGAGTAAACTAATGGTGAAAGAACATCACCTCTGGCTTCCATCAATGCCTCGTTTATCATATTTTATTAATAAGTTCCAGGACTATCACATCCAGGGATGTTGGAGGCCTCTCCCAGCAGTGTCCTTAGCTTTGTGTCATTTTCCTGTGCCAGAGGTGAGCGTGCTTTCAAAAATACTGCCACTTTCCCAGCACCGTGTCTTTGATTGCATCAACATATTGAGTTGGTACCCAATAGACCCAGTAGTAAGATGCTTCTGTGGGGCCCAGCTGAAACGCCTGCAAAGTTAAAAATGACAACATTTACAAGTGGGAAACAGAACAGCTTACACCAGTGGACAGACACAGCTTATCCACTGCAAAAATCAAAGAAGTTTGTTATGCCTACAGTCTCCTTCAAACACTTGGCACACACTACAGTTATTTGATAAGCAATCAAAAAAGCATTCCTTGGAGAAACAAGAACTGCAAAGTACCAATTAAAATGATGAGCTCTTTCCTTTTATGGTATCATAGCAGCAACGAAAACTCCTGGCCAGTTTCAAGAACATGAGGAAATTATTCTGGAAGACAGAATCTGAAGCATAACTCAAAGTCTCTAAAGAAATGACCAGAATGCACAGAGTTGAGAAGCCAAACAGGAACTAAATAAGACAATAACCACGTTTTCATAGTCAGTCATAAAATTTCACAGAATTTTATGTTGAGACATTAACACCCTATTCTTAATTTATGTCAGTATAAACAGAAGAGGAGCACCATGGCATGCCAATAACCTCTATCCTTGCTTTAGGGTAAGAGTTTATTGTATCATATTCTGAAGAGGACATTTTCTTACATGGATGATCAAAAATCAAGTATTTGGACAAAGACTAGATCACCACCCTCCTGCAGACAATAATTTTAAGGTATAACATTTCCCCTTTCTTCCCCTAAAAAAGGAAACAGACTTATATAAGGAACTTACTTCAACATTAAAAGTTAGTTACTGTACTTTGGAAAGCAAGACCTCAAAAAAACCCATAGATTAAAAGAAAGAGACAAAAATTCAGTAGAATTAGCACAGCTCTCTTCTAAAATGCATTACTTTCTAGACCTGATACCAGTTTTTCAGAAAATTACATATGGGGGGGGAAAAAAAAATTACAGCATCAAATCACTGTGTTTTTTTTTTAACCTCCAGCAAGGCCTGTTGTTTATATAAATACAACAGAAACTAGAAATTAAACTAGTATAGGAAAATATCACTAATGTTAACAAGTCATGAACTATATTGTGAGCATTTTTACCATCTTAACGCTGTCACAAGACAGAAGATATGATGTAACGCTTAATCACATAATGTTTGTGGAAATCTGTGCTGGTTTCACACAAAGTAGCAGATAGTCAACATGTCACCCAAAATATTTACACTGTAAGAGCAGACTTAGTCCACATTCCCACCTCCACAACACATGAGGCTGGTATTACTATCCATCTCCGACTTGCGCTGTTTAAAAGCCTTATTTCTCTGTATTTGCATGAAGTAGTTATTATTAATGTAGAGACATTACTTACCATCATGTGATAATCCTCATGTCCTTCAATAGGTTCACTCACCACATTTTTAATGGACCCCATGGGTAACTTTTCTGTTCTCTCTATATCAAAATTGATCAAAGTATTATTTCTGATTTATGAGGACATAGTATTTCATATTAATTTCAAATACCACCTCCATTACTTCCAAAAGTTCCTCATGTCAGCCTTTGGGTGAACTTTGGACACCTGGTGCCCAGAAGCCCCTCTTCCACATTAGCACATACCTCACAGCTGGCACACTAATAATTTGAAGGAATCCAAAACTGGATCACACAGTTCCTCACATTTTATGTCTCTGCATCATATTAAGTACTTCAGTGTAGCTGATTCGGGCCTAAAGTGAGTGAGTGAGAGGAAAACCCTGGCTTCATTTACCATTTCCCCATAAGGAAGTCTACTCAGACAGGCAGAATTACTCACCACAGTGAAAGCTGGTCCAGGTGTAAGAATATTCAGGACTGACTACCAAGGATTATACCAAGCTCTACAGAAATGACAAGGCTGAAAAAGCTGGATAAAGATGGGCTAACTAACTCTTTGAAAGCCTGCCCTGATTCTACCCTGAGGCAGTGTTCAACTGTTACTGTAAAAGCAAGGAAATATTAACAAGTAAATAGGGAAAGAATCAAAAAGAGAAACTAATGTCAGCCAACCAGAGGTAACCAACAAGAATGACAAAGTTCATGTCAGAATTTTTCTGTCTCAGTTCTGTCCTCGCTTCTTTCTGAAGACTGAACTCCAAGATCCTTCCTTTCAGTTCCAGCTTTCAGTGTCAGCCTAAAATTATCTTCTTGGATATAAGACAGAAAAACATAAACACTACAAAGGAGAAATAGAGCTACGAGTTCCTTAGATATATCTAATTTGTGTGACCCAGAAAAAAAACACCTACCTAAAAAAGGCACACAGGGAGACAAAGTGAAGACAAACATTCTCTACCTCAGTGCTGTAACTAAACAGACGCCGAACTACGCCAGACTCATGACACTGATTCACTGAATAAAAATCTTACTTTTCACTCATTTAGCATCCTGCAAATCAATACTCTTCAGAGTATCTCAGCAATAAACAAATTCATATTATCAATGCCTCTACAAAAATGACACAGAGCAACTGAGAAACATCTACCTACACCAAACCTTAGGCTACAACAATGTACAAAGTGATCTGTGAACAGGGAGTCTGCATGGGGGAAGAATCGGTTTCAACTTTCCAGGACTAGCAAGTGGAAAAACTGCATTAACACCCAGTTGGTTTTATTCTAGCCCTTACGTGCTGGCATCTGTCATGAATTTCTCAGAGCAGGAGGGAGTTTTTCCCCAACAACAGTCAGCAATTATAACCATTCCCTAGAGGAAGTAAGCTGCTGCTAATTTTGGGAAGTAGGGAAACAGGTTACATGAAAGACAGATGACTGCAAGAAGAATCAAATTTCACAGCTTAAGAAACACTAATCTAGAACACTTCAGAAATACGAAACTGGAAACTCGTCTAGAAGGTGAAGGAAGATGGTTAATTACCTAAGTACTAATAATTCCTTTAGAACACATTATCAATAACAAAAAGATCTGGCTGCCCAAACTAGAGAGGAAAAAGAATAATGTCTCACTCCATCACCTAGCCCAGAAGAAAAAAATCACTGCAATTGGTACTAACAGAGGTTTTAAAGCCAGAAAAATCTTCACAGTCAAGTCTGTCCTACAAAAGAAAGGTCAAAAACTTCTGACATTTCTGCTTACTTTGGAAATAATGTAGCAGCTGGAAGTGCCATCCAAAGCTAACATTACCATCCACTTAGGTTACTTTACTGGGACAGCGAGCAAGCACTTGTATGCCTCTTGCTCATCACTATAATATTGCCCCATCCTGGTCAAACTAAAGGAACACAGCTTCCCTTGGAGGCAGGGGGTTATCCGAGACGTCCTCAGCAACGCAAGTTATCACCACAGCACTTTCAGCTCCTCCTGGCACCACTCAAGATGGTAAACTGATTCCTCTGCACAGCAACACGTGCCATAGTTTCTGCAGTTGTACATCACTGAAACAAGACACCTGACTAATTTTGCTTGGAAGGACAGATAATGACAGAGGTGCCAGCACTCCTAGTTTTAATTCCGGTCCTAAGATTCCCTTTTGAATCGTAGCCAAGTCATTGAGCCTCTATGTGATGCTGGCATCAAACCAATGTTTATGAAGTGCTTTTGAGATCTGCTAGAAATGCCAAATATTATAATTCACATTTAGAGCTATGAATATCAGATTGGAACATTAGTCTACTGGCACAACTGAACTCAAGTTTTTCAAGAACAGAAGTAAAATATCAAGTAATATTCAATGATCTGGGAGAAAGGCATTCGACAAGAAGCAGCAAAATTTAGTTTTGAAGTATTACAGTACTAACATTATTCCCTAAACAAAATTTACTCACACCAGAAGCTATTTCTAGGTCACAAAATTCACTTAGAGCCCAATTATCAGTTATTCACCTCAGAGTTTTAGAGTTGCTCACCTTTTGTACCAATCCATAGCTGGTCTTGCTCAAGTTTAAATGTCAATCTTACTTTCCCCCCTGACTTGTTGTACATGCCAGATAATGGCACTGTTGGCAGGCGCTCCTACAAAGAGGCAACATAGTAAGTCACGGTGAAGGTCTTTAACAGGAAAAGCTATAGTCTCTTAACTTTTTAAGCATAAGTATGATCCATCTTTTCAGTTTTCTGCTAAGATAGCAAGGAACAATTGAACCAGCAAAGAAAGGTCTCAAACGACAAAAAAAAAAAAAAAAATCTCTCTCCTGATTATGACAATGTCTCAAGTACTTATTTACTTACCTGAACACCTTTAACAGAAGGCATCACATCATCAGGTTTTCCTTTATCCAATACTTTTCTGTGTTGCTACAATATAAAACCAGAAATTAGAGTTTACAGAAACACAACAGAACTTTCCATTTCTTTCCAGCTGCACCCTTGACCACATCCCAATAGCACCAAGAGACAGTTAAGGACTATTCACAGTTATTTATCACACAGGAAATGGTTAATTTTCAAAGGTAACCAAGCGCTATGACAGTCTAAAGAAATTACATAAATGAATAAAACCCAAATATAATGCAAAGGGTAACATCCCTTCTAGAGTTTACATATACATAAATATATATTATAAAAAATTTAAAAATCCCGAGTCCTACTTTAATATTTTACATGCTGAATCACATAGTTGGCATTTGGCAAGACAGTTTTAACAGTCAAGTGTTATATCCGGTGACTGGCAGAAACCCTTCCACATTTGACAGTGCAACATACTGCAACACAGCAACAAACCAGAAGAGATTAGAGCAATAGTAACTAAGAAAACCATGCTCACAGCTTGTAAGTTGCTGAGTACCTTTAAACAATGATGGAACTTACAGTGAACGTGAACTATGATAAATTACAGAAAAACAAATGCATGTTTCATAAAGATTGCAGTTCAATGATGGACTAAATGTTTAACCAAATTTATTTTGAGGAAGGTACGGGGCAGGCAATACCTTGAGCTGAAAATCCTTTATCAGCCCACAACACTGCAGCACCGCCACCAAACCAACCCTCACTGCACTGTACTTCACTCCCTATTTGGAGGCAGCACTTCAAGAGGCAAGAGAAGTATTCAACATCCACGTTCCCGTCAGTGCTGGGACAGCTGAAGGAACTGCTCTCTTGGTGTTCATTTTAAAGGCAGTTTTTGGAGATCAAATTATTTTGTGCCAACAAAAATTAGTCAGCTTTTAGATATAATTAATTTAGACTGTGTTTGAGCTAACAGCCATGAATTTACTACTTACTTGTCTGAAATGCTAGGCTGTACCTAGCACCAGCACAAGCGGTGTCTTGCAAAGCCCCAGCCTCCACCAGGCTAAATGTTTTTCTAGTGCTAGAACTCCTCTGCACAAAGCCCTTCTTCTTGTTGCTTAGCTGTGAGAAAAGAAACCCCAGCCTGCCTCAAGGAGGAACAGGGCTCAGCAGTGACTGCAGAGTATTAACATGAGAACTGCGTAAATCCTACAGCTCCCCCAGACCAGGAATTATTGAGACATGAATAACCTTTTGTCTGCAAAGTGGCTCCTTTTTATTTTCTTCGGCTTTGACCTCCTGTTGAGCAGCTTCTTTAGGTGTATTTACCGCTAAAACATCATTGATAGTAGAGCCAACAACCATTATTTTCGCTCCATTTGTTACTTTGATTTCCCGCAATGTTTTCTCCTCTGGTAGAAGTCCCTTGAACATAACTTTCTGCATAGCAGGTGGAAGGCCTAAGAGGCAAGAATAACGATTACGAGACTGCGGAGAGCGGCGAGGGGAGGGGCGGGCTGAGGCAGGAGAGGCGGCGGCAGCCCCGACAGACCTGTGAGCGAGTGGATCTTCTGCTTCAGCTCGGCCCCCGTGCCGTCCAGGCAAAACTTCACGTCGTACTTGTTCTTGTTCCAGATAACCTTCAGCTCCACCAGCTCCTTCCCGCTCTCCACGTCGCCGCCGTTGCTGACAGACGCCTG